>NW_027464111.1:300000-557722 GCF_050947455.1 Rhinoderma darwinii
TATACTCCCCTGCGCCACAATAGAAACTAGAGGTCAAGGAAAAATAATTTCCCTTCATGTAACTCTGCTTCCTGTCAACTGAAAAGTTAGCCGCCAGAGGGAAAAAATGTTTCCCCATTGTGGAGTACAAGAAAGTCTAATTCCCAGGTGGGGCTTTCTTGTACTCATCGGGGAAACATTTTTACTTCTGACAGATGATTTTTCCGTTAACAGGTGACAGAGTTCAATAGGGGGGGGGGGGGTGTGTTAGGGGGAGGAGGGGGGAAAATATGGTCTGTTCACAGTTTGTGTTTTTTCCACCCCTGCCCTAGATTTCAATCCTATATCCGCCCCTGTGTGCAGAATATCACAAGTTCACAACAGAGCTTGCAGAGGAGAAGCGCACGCCCCTGCGGACCACGATACAGAGAGCGCGTCTAACGAGTGAGTATGGCAACTCTGCACCTCTCCTCAGCCTCCACATGTTATTGGATGAGAGGAGGAGGAGAAGGGCGGACTGTGGCTGATAACATTCACTACTGGTATATACTTATATCTGCGGTATATTCACTGCTGCTATATATGGATCAGAGCGGTATATACACTGCTGCTATATATGGATCTGTGCGGTATATTCACTGCTGCTATATATGGATCAGAGCGGTATATACACTGCTGCTATATATGGATCTGTGCGGTATATTCACTGCTGCTATATATGGATCTGTGCGGTATATTCACTGCTGGTATATATTTATATGCGCGGTATATTCACTGCTGCTATATATGGATCTGTGCGGTATATTCACTGCTGCTATATATGGATCAGAGCGGTATATTCACTCCTGCTATATATGGATCTGTGCGGTATATACACTGCTGGTATATATGGATCAGAGCGGTATATACACTGCTGCTATATATGGATCTGTGCGGTATATTCACTGCTGCTATATATGGATCTGTGCGGTATATACACTGCTGCTATATATGGATCAGAGCGGTATATTCACTGCTGGTATATATGGATCTGTGCGGTATATACACTGCTGCTATATATGGATCTGTGCGGTATATTCACTGCTGCTATATATGGATCTGTGCGGTATATACACTGCTGGTATATATGGATCTGTGCGGTATATTCACTGCTGCTATATATGGATCTGTGCGGTATATACACTGCTGTTATATATGGATCTGTGCGGTATATACACTGCTGCTATATATTGATCTGTGCGGTATATTCACTGCTGCTATATATGGATCAGAGCGGTATATACACTGCTGCTATATATGGATCTGTGCGGTATATTCACTGCTGCTATATATGGATCTGTGCACTATATTCACTGCTGGTATATATTTATATGTGTGGTATATACACTGCTGCTATATATGGATCTGTGCGGTATATACACTGCTGCTATATATGGATCTGTGCGGTATATTCACTGCTGCTATATATGGATCAGAGCGGTATATTCACTGCTGGTATATATGGATCTGTGCGGTATATTCACTGCTGCTATATATGGATCTGTGCGGTATATTCACTGCTGCTATATATGGATCTGTGCGGTATATACACTGCTGCTATATATGGATCAGAGCGGTATATTCACTGCTGCTATATATGGATCTGTGCGGTATATTCACTGCTGCTATATATGGATCTGTGCGGTATATACACTGCTGCTATATATGGATCTGTGCGGTATATTCACTGCTGCTATATATGGATCAGAGCGGTATATACACTGCTGCTATATATGGATCTGTGCGGTATATACACTGCTGCTATATATGGATCTGTGTGGTATATACACTGCTGCTATATATGGATCTGTGCGGTATATACACTGCTGGTACATATTTATATGTGCGGTATATACACTGCTGGTACATATTTATATGTGCGGTATATTCACTGCTGCTATATATGGATCAGAGCGGTATATACACTGCTGCTATATATGGATCTGTGCGGTATATTCACTGCTGCTATATATGGATCTGTGCGGTATATACACTGCTGCTATATATGGATCTGTGCGGTATATACACTGCTGCTATATATGGATCTGTGTGGTATATACACTGCTGCTATATATGGATCTGTGCGGTATATACACTGCTGGTACATATTTATATGTGCGGTATATTCACTGCTGCTATATATGGATCAGAGCGGTATATACACTGCTGCTATATATGGATCTGTGCGGTATATTCACTGCTGCTATATATTTATATGTGCGGTATATTCACTGCTGCTATATATGGATCTGTGCGGTATATACACTGCTGCTATATATGGATCAGAGCGGTATATACACTGCTGCTATATATGGATCAGAGCGGTATATACACTGCTGCTATATATGGATCTGTGCGGTATATTCACTGCTGGTATATATGGATCTGTGCGGTATATTCACTGCTGTTATATATGGATCTGTGCGGTATATTCACTGCTGCTATATATGGATCTGTGCGGTATATACACTGCTGGTATATATGGATCTGTGCGGTATATTCACTACTGGTATATACTTATATCTGCGGTATATTCACTGCTGGTATATATGGATCTGTGCGGTATATACACTGCTGCTATATATGGATCTGTGCGGTATATTCACTGCTGCTATATATGGATCTGTGCGGTATATACACTGCTGGTATATATATGGATCTGTGCGGTATATACACTGCTGCTATATATTGATCTGTGCGGTATATACACTGCTGCTATATATTGATCTGTGCGCTATATACACTGCTGGTACATATTTATTTATAGGTTGTGCGCAGTTTATTTTTTGCTTTGCTTCTGTTCCATATGCCTTTTTTTCTAAATATACATTTTTGCCCCTTGCAGTTAAAGGGGTTGTTCCAAGATTAAATGTTATCCCCTGTCTACAGGACAGGACATAACATGCTGATCGGTGGGGGTCTGACCACTGGGACCCCCACTGATAACTGGAACGGTGGTCCCTTGTACCCCTGAGTAACTGGAGCGACAGGGTGTATGCAGCGTCATTAACTCAGGGGTACGAGGGACCCCCACTGATCAGCATGTTATGTCCTGTCCTGTAGAGAGGATAACATTTAATCTTGGGACAACCCCTTTAAGACCTGAACATGCAGTGAATAGTTTTCAGATGATATTACTGGCTCGATGATCACATTCATTCCTAGTCTGGTCTGTGCAGTTTCGGTTTACAAATATTACGGATTGGTAGTACAGATCCAACAGACGTGGACAGAAAGCAAGTGCAGCATGCGTTACTATACTGACTGTAAAGTGCAGCGTGCGTTACTATACTGACTGTAAAGTGCCGCATGTGTTACTATACTGACTGTAAAGTGCCGCATGTGTTACTATACTGACTGTAAAGTGCCGCATGTGTTACTATACTGACTGTAAAGTGCCGCATGTGTTACTATACTGACTGTAAAGTGCAGCGTGCGTTACTATACTGACTGTAAAGTGCCGCATGTGTTACTATACTGACTGTAAAGTGCAGCGTGCGTTACTATCCTGACTGTAAAGTGCCGCATGTGTTCCTATACTGACTGTAAAGTGCCGCATGTGTTACTATACTGACTGTAAAGTGCCGCATATGTTACTATACTGACTGTAAAGTGCAGCGTGTGTTACTATACTGACTGTAAAGTGCAGCATGCGTTACTATACTGACTGTAAAGTGCAGCGTGTGTTACTATACTGACTGTAAAGTGCCGCATGTGTTACTATACTGACTGTAAAGTGCAGCGTGCGTTACTATACTGACTGTAAAGTGCAGCGTGCATTACTATACTGACTGTAAAGTGCCGCATGTGTTACTATACTGACTGTAAAGTGCCGCATGTGTTACTATACTGACTGTAAAGTGCAGCGTGTGTTACTATACTGACTGTAAAGTGCAGCGTGTGTTACTATACTGACTGTAAAGTGCCGCATGTGTTACTATACTGACTGTAAAGTGCCGCATGTGTTACTATACTGACTGTAAAGTGCAGCGTGTGTTACTATACTGACTGTAAAGTGCAGCGTGTGTTACTATACTGACTGTAAAGTGCCGCATGTGTTACTATACTGACTGTAAAGTGCAGCGTGCGTTACTATACTGACTGTAAAGTGCAGCGTGCGTTACTATACTGACTGTAAAGTGCAGCGTGCGTTACTATACTGACTGTAAAGTGCAGCGTGCGTTACTATCCTGACTGTAAAGTGCCGCATGTGTTCCTATACTGACTGTAAAGTGCCGCATGTGTTACTATACTGACTGTAAAGTGCCGCATGTGTTACTATACTGACTGTAAAGTGCAGCGTGCGTTACTATACTGACTGTAAAGTGCAGCGTGTGTTACTATACTGACTGTAAAGTGCAGCATGCGTTACTATACTGACTGTAAAGTGCAGCGTGTGTTACTATACTGACTGTAAAGTGCCCGCTGTGTTACTATACTGACTGTAAAGTGCAGCGTGTGTTACTATACTGACTGTAAAGTGCCGCATGTGTTACTATACTGACTGTAAAGTGCAGCGTGCGTTACTATACTGACTGTAAAGTGCAGCGTGTGTTACTATACTGACTGTAAAGTGCAGCATGCGTTACTATACTGACTGTAAAGTGCAGCGTGTGTTACTATACTGACTGTAAAGTGCAGCGTGCGTTACTATACTGACTGTAAAGTGCCGCATGTGTTACTATACTGACTGTAAAGTGCAGCATGTGTTACTATACTGACTGTAAAGTGCAGCATGTGTTACTATACTGACTGTAAAGTGCCGCATGTGTTACTATACTGACTGTAAAGTGCAGCATGTGTTACTATACTGACTGTAAAGTGCAGCGTGCGTTACTATACTGACTGTAAAGTGCCGCATGTGTTACTATACTGACTGTAAAGTGCAGCATGTGTTACTATACTGACTGTAAAGTGCAGCGTGCGTTACTATACTGACTGTAAAGTGCCGCATGTGTTACTATACTGACTGTAAAGAGCAGCATGTGTTACTATACTGACTGTAAAGTGCAGCATGTGTTACTATACTGACTGTAAAGAGCAGCATGTGTTACTATACTGACTGTAAAGTGCAGCGTGCGTTACTATACTGACTGTAAAGTGCAGCGTGCGTTACTATACTGACTGTAAAGTGCAGCATGTGTTACTATACTGACTGTAAAGTGCAGCATGTGTTACTATACTGACTGTAAAGTGCAGCGTGCGTTACTATACTGACTGTAAAGTGCCGCATGTGTTACTATACTGACTGTAAAGTGCAGCATGTGTTACTATACTGACTGTAAAGTGCAGCGTGCGTTACTATACTGACTGTAAAGTGCCGCATGTGTTACTATACTGACTGTAAAGAGCAGCATGTGTTACTATACTGACTGTAAAGTGCAGCATGTGTTACTATACTGACTGTAAAGAGCAGCATGTGTTACTATACTGACTGTAAAGTGCAGCGTGCGTTACTATACTGACTGTAAAGTGCAGCGTGCGTTACTATACTGACTGTAAAGTGCAGCATGTGTTACTATACTGACTGTAAAGTGCAGCATGTGTTACTATACTGACTGTAAAGAGCAGCATGTGTTACTATACTGACTGTAAAGAGCAGCGTGTGTTACTATACTGACTGTAAAGTGCCGCATGCGTTACTATACTGACTGTAAAGTGCAGCGTGCGTTACTATACTGACTGTAAAGTGCCGCATGTGTTACTATACTGACTGTAAAGTGCAGCGTGCGTTACTATACTGACTGTAAAGTGCCACATGTGTTACTATACTGACTGTAAAGTGCAGCGTGTGTTACTATACTGACTGTAAAGTGCAGCGTGCGTTACTATACTGACTGTAAAGTGCAGCATGCGTTACTATACTGACATGTGTTACTATACTGACTGTAAAGTGCAGCATGTGTTACTATACTGACTGTAAGGTGCCGCATGTGTTACTATACTGACTGTAAAGTGCTGCATGTGTTACTATACTGACTGTAAAGTGCCGCATGTGTTACTATACTGACTGTAAAATGCCGCATGGGTTACTATACTGACTGTAAAGTGCAGCGTGCGTTACTATACTGACTAAAGAGCAGCGTGCGTTACTATACTGACTATAAAGTGCCGCATGTGTTACTATACTGACTGTAAAGTGCCGCATGTGTTACTATACTGACTGTAAAGTGCAGCATGCGTTACTATTCTGACTGTAAAGTGCCGCATGTGTTACTATACTGACTGTAAAGTGACGCATGTGTTACTATACTGACTGTAAAGTGCCGCATGTGTTACTATACTGACTGTAAAGTGACGCATGTGTTACTATACTGACTGTAAAGTGCCGCATGTGTTACTATACTGACTGTAAAATGCCGCATGGGTTACTATACTGACTGTAAAGTGCAGCGTGCGTTACTATACTGACTAAAGAGCAGCGTGCGTTACTATACTGACTATAAAGTGCCGCATGTGTTACTATACTGACTGTAAAGTGCCGCATGTGTTACTATACTGACTGTAAAGTGCAGCATGCGTTACTATTCTGACTGTAAAGTGCCGCATGTGTTACTATACTGACTGTAAAGTGCCGCATGTGTTACTATACTGACTGTAAAGTGACGCATGTGTTACTATACTGACTGTAAAGTGCAGCGTGCGTTACTATACTGACTGTAAAGTGCCGCATGTGTTACTATACTGACTGTAAAGTGCAGCGTGCGTTACTATACTGACTGTAAAGTGCCTCATGTGTTACTATACTGACTGTAAAGTGCCGCATGTGTTACTATACTGACTGTAAAGTGCCACATGTGTTACTATACTGACTGTAAAGTGCCGCATGTGTTACTATACTGACTGTAAAGAGCCATTAAAGGAGCCCTGACACAAGTTTGAACACTGACATTGTTCTTTCATTTTTGTGTTTGAATTTTGGATACACGTTGCCCTGGTCATTTTACTAGTATTTATAGCTGGGGCAATATAGGGATATTTACTACACAATTGCCTGTAGCATTATGAGACCTTGCAGTTTATAACAATGATGTTCAATAAGGGCCTGTTCACATCACCGTTCGATTCCGTTCCGTTCCGTAGTCGACTCCGCTATTGATTCCGTCGGAAAACCGGAAACCAGCCGGAATGGTGACGAACGGAAGCCATTAGCGATGTTTCCATCAACATTGAGATCAATGGTGACTGAAACGGAAGCTGTGCTGTCACTTTCACTTTCCGTTGCGGGGTTCACCCGACAGAACCTCGGAACGGAAGCGAACGGTGATGTGAACAGGCCCTAATGTATTTTTTTGTTCACACAGCTTTAATTTTTTTGTTTCGTTTTACAAGTTGTTTCTTACTTACAATTTATTTTTATTTATTTTTTTTGTGTGGAGGGCGGGGGGGCGCCATTTCCATTTTCGCCTCAGGCAGCAGAAAAGCTAGAATCGGCCCTGGTCATAGGAAACAACAATGGTAAGGCAATATGCACTCACCTGGACGGGTTATGCTGACCAGGCACAACGCTGTTGAACAGTATAGAACGATCTCCAGCAGGCACGACGCTGAGAGGATACGTGTGGAGAAGACACACCCAGGGTGTGTACAGCCAGATGCGAGGTGTAGCTGCTGCCAAGGTCCAAAAGCCGGTGAACGGAGATTCACCGTTAATGATAAGGTGAGAGATTGGAAAAAAGAAGGACCAATATAAGGCGCTGCTATACCAAACTAAGTTTTTATTTTGAGTAGGTTATTGATAGGCTACGCGTTTCGACGCAGAACATGCGTCTTCATTAGGCCATGAACATACAAAAGAGACATCACATATATATATACAAGTAGATAATAAAATATCAACCAATCACAAAGAGGAAACAGGGAGGGGACACTGGGAACTCCTACAAAGAGAAACGGACGAAATCCCGCTAAAAAAACAACCAAATTTGATTAATACAATGTATGTGAATTTGATAAAAAGGCATATGTGATAAATGAATTTAAAATAAATTTAAAATATGGGACAATTGTATCGAAAAACAAAAGATACTACTAAACGATCCATTTCAGTTGGTGTTTGAAGTGTGAGCCGTTTTAAAAACACAACATCGCTAAACTCATGCGGTCAAATCGTACTGATATAGTAATTTAAAATAACCCATAAGGGTAAAATCGGGAGTATAGATAATAATGGATCCACTATTTATTCTTTAGTAAAGAAAAAAATCTAATTAACAATCAGATAGAAAAAAACCGGCAAAACGGGCGAATGATATGAAAAACGCTATAAATATTATAAATGAACCAAATATTGTTCAATCAATTAAAAACGAAAATGACATTCAATAATTTAGTCAGACTATTCTGAATAAAAAAAAATCAAGAATTCATTCAAGTAAAACGCCAGGACGGCTAAAAAAGTGGCGTCTTTATAGTCAAGGCAACAGTAGTTTTATAATAGATACCTGGAAAATATGTGAAATTGATAGAACATCTATACTATAACACTAATTATACATTTGTACTGTAATGAAAAACAAATCAATTGTCAGACTAAGCCTATATAAACCAATGTATTAACCCCTTAATGACCGCCGATAAGCCTTTTCACGGCGGTCATTAATGGGCTTTATTCTACAGCGCCGCCATTGTACGGCGCTGCTGTAGAATAAAGTAAACAGAGCAGGGAGCCGTCAAATCTCCCTGCTCTCAGCTGCCAGAGGCAGCTTAGGACTGGGGGCGTCCCTGCTCTGCCGGGTGAGATCGATATTGGTATCGATCTCACCCGTTTAACCCTTCAGATGCGGTGCACAATAGCGTGCACCGCATCTGAATGGTTTTGGAGAGGGGGAGGGAGCTCCCTCTCTCTCCCACCGACACCCGGCGATAAAATCGCCGAGTGTCTGTGTCTTCTATGGCAGCCGGGGGTCTAATAAAGGCCCCCAGGTCTGCCTGGAGCGAATGCCTGCTAGATTATGCCGCCGGCATGACCTAGCAGATGCCTGTCCGTTTTAAACGGACAGGCAGTAATAGGGTATATGCACACACACTAATTACGTCCGTAATTGACGGACGTATTTCGGCCGCAAGTACCGGACCGAACACAGCGCAGGGAGCCGGGCTCCTAGCATCATACTTATGTACGATGCTAGGAGTCGCTGCCTCTCTGCAGGACAACTGTCCCGTACTGTAATCATGTTTTCAGTACGGGACAGTTGTCCTGCAGCGAGGCAGGGACTCCTAGCGTCATACATAAGTATGATACTAGGAGCCCGGCTCCCTGCAGTGTGTTCGGTCCGGAACTTGCGGCCGAAATACGTCCGTCAATTACGGACGTAATTAGTGTGTGTGCACATACCCATACACTGCAATACAAAAGTATTGCAGTGTATTATAATAGCGATCGGAGGATAGTGAAGTCCCCTAGTGGGACTAGTAAAAAAGTTAAAAAAGTTTAATAAAGTTAATTTAAAAAAAAAGTGAAAAAAAAATAATGAAAAACCCATTTTTTCCCCTTACAAAATGCTTTACTATTAAAAAAAACTACAATAAAGCAAAAAAGTTACACATATTTGGTATCGCCGCGTCCGTACGACCCCGACTATAAAGCTGTTACATTATTTAACCCGCACGGTGAACGCTGTAAAAAATAAAATAAAAAACAATGGAAAAATTGCTGTTTTCTGTTAATCCTGACTTTAAAAAAATGTGATAAAAAGTGATCAAAAAGTCGCATCTACTCTCAAATGTTACCAATAAAAACTGCAAGTCGTCCCGCAAAAAACAAGACCTTATACAGCTATGCCGACGCAAACATAAAAAAGTTACAGCTCTTCGAATGTGACAATGGAAAAATGTAAAAAATGGCTTGGACATTAGGGCCCAGAATGCAAGCAGGGGGAATGGGTTAATAAATAAATAAATAATCACAAACACATGAAAGATGCGAAGGACGGCCAAACCCTTCAAATTATGAAAAAACTATTAGGGTCAGTATTGATAAAAAATTAGAAACAATAAATAAAGAAATATTAGTAACTATACCTCATGATGTCAGAGCTGGGACCCGCATCTATCAGACATTTATGGCGTATCCTGTGGATATGCCATAAATGTCTGTCATCACACAACCCCTTTAGCAATGTTATTGACTAAGCAACATATACAATATAAAGAACTTGTGGCCTCTTGGAAGTCATCAGTCAAAGGTAAGGTTACAGTTTGGTAATCCCATACAAGAATGTTCTTTTTAGAAAACGACAGTGCCAATAAGGTAACTAATGGATTGATACTCATTGTAAGGAACTAATACATTCACTGGCGTAGCTATAGGGGTCGCAGCGGTCGCAATTGCGACCGGGCCCCGAAGCCAGGGGGGCCCACGGCCCCCCGCACCACATCAATAAAAAGTTACTATAGTAACTCGGGCCGCGGGCCCCTGTTACTATAGTAACATACTTTACTTACCTTCCTGGTTCCGGATGGCAGCGGAGGTCCTGACGTCAGGCGCTGTGCGCAGCGCATGACGTCACAGCGCTATGCGCCGCGCACAGCATCGAGACGACAGAACTCCCGCCGCGGCCGAAGAGGAAGGTAAGGTTAGCCCTGACTGGCGGGGTCCGACTCCCGGGACCCGCCAATTAGCTGTTTTGAAGGGGCCGCAGCACTCGTACGAGAGCTGCTCCCCTTCATTCCTGTCACTTCATTCCGGTCACACTGTGAATCCGTGTCGGCGATTCACAGTGTGAGCGAGTAGTGAAATGAAGGGTAAGCAGTTCTCATACGAGTGCTGCGGCCCCTTCAAAACAGCGGATTGGCGGGTCCCGGGAGACACATCAGCTATTGATGGCCTATCCTGAGGATAGGCCATCAATGTTTAGGAACTGTACAACCCCTAAGCCTACGATGTAGCAGGCTTAGGGGGCCCATGAGACAGGATCACAGATTGTGTGATCCTGTCTGCTGGGCCCTGTATCTAAGCCAATCACATGGTAGGCTTAGATACATGGCCCATGTGTGATCCTGTCTGCTGGGCCCTGTATCTAAGCCAATCACATGGTAGGCTTAGATACATGGCCCATGCGTGATCCTCTCTGCTGGGCCCTGTATCTAAGCCAATCACATGGTAGGCTTAGATACATGGCCCATGTGTGATACTGTCTGATGGGCCCTGTATATAAGCCTACCACACTGTAGGTTTAGATACAGGGCCCCAGCACACAGTAATCTTATACTGTATAAGATTACTGTCTGCTGGACCCTGTAGCTAAGCCTACGTTATGGTAGGCTTAGATACAGGGTCCCACAGACAGTATCACACATGGGCCCTGTATCTAAGCCTAACACACGTGTTACTAATCATTTTTTGTGTGTTTTCTTACAGGTTCGGTCGTTGGACTACGGCGGATTCCAGGACTACTCCGATGACAGCTTTTTTTTTATTAATAAAATGGTTAATGAGGGTTGTGCGGGTTTTTTTTTTATTTCAATAAAATATTTTTTCTATGTCTTTGTGTTTTTTTTTTAAACTATATTACTACCGCCTTAGTAATGGCCGCCGGCTGATTGACAGCATCCATTGCTAAGGCGGGGCTTAGTGTTAGCGGATGCAGAGGCTAACACTAACCCCCTTTATTACCCCGGTACCCACCGCCACCAGGGGTGCTGGGAACAGCCGGGTACTATCCAGTACCTGACCATCTGTAGTGATGGTCGGCCACTGGGGTGGCCGCAGGCTGGTATTATCAGGAGGGGAAAGGCCAAAAACAGTGGCCCTTCCTACCCTGGTGATGCTAGGCTGCTGCTGCTTTATTGTATCTGGCTGGTTATGAAAAATGGGGGGGACCCCACGTCATTTAAAAAAAAAATAAATAATTGGAAAGAACGATGTGGGGTCCCCCCCAATTTTCATAACCAGCCAGATACAACACAGCAGCAGCAGGCAGCATCACAAGGGTGGGAAGGGCCACTGTTTTTGGCCTCCCCCAGCCTAATACTACCAACCTGCGGCCACCCCGGTGCCTGACCGTCACTACAGATGGTCGGGTACTGGTTCGTACCCGGCTCTTCCCAGTACTCCTGGTGGCGGTGGGTACCGGGGTAATAATGGGGGTTAGTGTAGCCTCTGCACCGGCTAACATTAAGCCTCGCCTTAGTAATGGAGGTTGTCAATCAGCCAGCGGCCATTACTAAGGCGGTGATTATAAAGTTTAAAAAGATACAAGCACATAGAAAAAATATTTTATTGAAATAAAAAAAAACAACCCTCATTAACCATTTTATTGAGAATAAAAAAACGCCGTCATTGAAGTCCTCGTATCCGAAGTCCAACAACCGAACCTGTAAAAAAAACACAAACACACAAAAATAATCAGTAACACATAAAGAAGCAAAATTATTATTCTTACCTATCCTGGGTCCAGCGCTGGAGACGCAATGTCAGCGAGCTGGGCCCTGTATCTAATCCTATCATGTGTGATACTGTCTGCTGGGCCCTGTATCTAATCCTATCATGTGTGATACTGCCTGCTGAGCTGTGTATCTAATCCAATCATGTGTGATACTGTCCGCTGAGCTGTGTATCTAATCCAATAATGTGTGATACTGTCTGCTGAGCTGTGTATCTAATCCAATCATGTGTGATACTGTCTGCTGGGCCCTGTATCTAATCGTATCTTGTGTGATACTGTCTGCTGAGCCACTGTATCTAATCCTATCATGTGTGATACTGCCTTCTGAGCCACTGTATCTAATCCTATCATGTGTGGTACTGTCTGCTGAGCCACTGTATCTAATCCTATCATGTGTGATACTGTCTGCTCAGCCACTGTATCTAATCCTATCATGTGTGGTACTGTCTGCTGATCCACTGTATCTAATCCTATCATGTGTGATACTGTCTGCTGAGCCACTGTATCTAATCCTATCATGTGTGATACTGTCTGCTGGACCACTGTATCTAATCCTATCATGTGTGATACTGCCTTCTGAGCCACTGTATCTAATCCTATTATGTGTGATACTGTCTGCTGAGCCACTGTATCTAATCCTATCCATAGTTTATAGGGTCGTAGTGCTATAGATATGCTATGCTGTCTCATATACACACTTTTTTTTGGGCGGACACATATGTATTGGGGCCATTTCCCTGACATTTTAAGCCCTGAGGGTATGTTCACACGGCAGCGTCTGTTACGGCTGAAATTACGGTGCTGTTTTCAGGAGAAAACAGCACCGTAATTTCAACCGTAATGGCATGTGCAGGCGTCTTTCGCTGCGTCCATTACGGACGTAATTGGAGCTGTTTTTCTATGGAGTCCATGGAAAACGGCTCCATTTACATATGAAGAAGTGACAGGCACTTCTTTGACGCGGGCGTCTTTTTTACGCGCCGCCTTTTGACAGCGGCACGTAAAAAAAAATGACCGTCTGCACAGAACATCGTAAGACCCATTCAAATGAATGGGCAGATGTTTGCCAACGCTTTTGAGCCGCATTTTCGGACGTAATTCAATGCTAAAACGCCCGAATTACGTCCGTAAATAGGGTGTGTGAACCCAGCCTTAGTGACGCCCCGGCTGCTAGTGCTGCATTGTTGGGTCACTTAGGAGACCCAGCGATGCAGCTGAAAGCTGCGGACCGTCGGCCATGAGAAGTTTGCGGGGGGGGGGGGGGCCCAGTAAGAATTCTTGCATCGGGGCCCATGAGCCTTTAGCTACGCCCCTGAATACATTGTAAATTTAGGGGATGGAAGTTACATTTACTGTAAGTAGTTCCATTGGGATTTTTTTTTGTTTTACATTTTCTATTTTCTATTGTTGCTTATATAGCACTAAGGTGAGAGATTGAAATTAATTTACCCAAAGTAATGCAGATAGAACTACATTACCGTAGATTATATCAAATTATCTACTTCACAGTTGTTTCCTTTGGTCTACGGTAATGTAGTTCTATCTGCATTACTTTGGGTAAATTAATCTCCAGTAATATAATATAATTTAATATTAATCTGAAATTATGGCATTCAAGTGCCATAGATGTCATTCAATTTCTGACACATTTGGGTCATTTTTATATTGTGTTTTTAGACTCGGTTCAGAATTAATCATCATGAGGTATAGTTACTAATATTTCTTTATTTATTGTTTCTAATTTTTTATCAATACTGACCCTAATAGTTTTTTCATAATTTGAAGGGTTTGGCCGTCCTTCGCATCTTCCATGTGTTTGTGATTATTTATTTATTTATCAATACATTGGTTTATATAGGCTTAGTCTGACAATTGATTTGTTTCTCATTACAGTACAAAATTAATAATTATTGTTATAGTACAAATTGTTCTATCAATTTAACATATTTTCCAGGTATCTATTTTTATAAAATTATTGTTGCCTTGACTATAAAGACGCCACTTGTTTAGCCGTCCTGGCGTTTTACTTGTATCTTGCTTCTTTATGAATGAATTCTTGATTTTTTTATTCAGAATAGTCTGACTAAATTATTGAATGTAATTTTCGTTTTTAATTGATTGAACAATATTTGGTTCATTTATAATATTTATAGCGTTTTTCATATCATTCGCCCGTTTTTTTCTATCTGATTGTTAACCAGATTTTTTTCTTTACTAAAGAATAAATAGTGGATCCATTATTATCTATAGTCCCGATTTTACCCTTATGGGTTATTTTAAATTACTATATCAGTACGATTTGACCGCATGAGTTTAGCGATGTTGTGTTTTTAAAACGGCTCACACTTCAAACACCAACTGAAATGGATCGTTTAGTAGTATCTTTTGTTTTTCGATACAATTGTCCCATATTTTAAATTTATTTTAAATTCATTTATCACATATGCCTTTTTATCAAATTCACATACATTGTATTAATCAAATTTGGTTGTTTTTTTTAGCGGGATTTCGTCCGTTTCTCTTTGTAGGAGTTCCCCGTGTCCCCTCCCTGTTTCCTCTTTGTGATTGGTTGATATTTTATTATCTACTTGTATATATATATATGATGTTTCTTTTGTATGTTCATGGCCTGATGAAGACGCATGTTCTGCGTCGAAACGCGTAGCCTATCAATAACCTACTCAAAATAAAAACTTAGTTTGGTATAGCAGCGCCTTATATTGGTCCTTCTTTTTTCCAATCTCTCACCTTAGTGCTATATAAGCAACAATAGAAAATGTAAAACAAAAAAAAATCCCAATGAAACGACTTACAATAAATGTAACTTCCATCCCCTAAATTTACATTGTATTAGTTCCTTACAATGAGTATCAATCCATTAGTTACCTTATTGGCACTGTCGTTTTCTAAAAAGAACATTCTTGTATGGGATTACCAAACTGTAACCTTACCTTTGACTGATGACTTCCAAGAGGCCACAAGTTCTTTATATTGTATATGTTGCTTAGTCAATAACATTGCTATTGGGGTTGTGTGATGGCAGACATTTATGGCATATCCACAGGATACACCATAAATGTCTGATAGATGCGGGTCCCAGCTCTGACATCAGGGGCTTCTCCTGGAGTGGAATCCCCGGCCAGAGCGTCGGCTGTGAGAATAGCCCCATTTGGGGTGAATTGTTTTTACTGCTTCCGTGTGACGGCCATTATACAGAACGTCCTTCACATGGCCGGAGAACCCTTCTGTGTGAATAGGGACTAATAGATTGTCTGTCAGTTTTACACTGACAGGCAATAATGCGATCAGAAGATGGCATTGTAAAGTCCCCTAGCGAGACTAAAAAAAATCATTAAAAAATAGATTACAGTAAAAATTTAATTACATTTTTTCATAAAAATTGGTTTTATTTACTAGGAGTATAAAAACAAAATACAAATATATGGTATTGCTGCGATCATAATAACAAAAATCTATACATATTTGGTATCGTCGCAATCGTACTGACCCATAAAATAAAGCTAACATGTTATTTACACCGCATAGTGAACTGCGTAAATTATAAACGTGAAAATCAATGTTGAAATTGCTGTTGTTTTTTTTTCCAGAGACACGCAGGACCCGCTGTCACTGAACCCGTCAGTCCCGCTGACCTGACGGATACAGGTTTCAGTGCTAGATACAGCTGCTCTGTATACAGGATACAAAGTAGCTGTGTATCAAAAAGTTAAAATATCTTTGAATAAAAATATAATTACAAAGTTGCACTAATTGCACCGATACACGTTTTATATATATATATATATATATATATATATATATATATACAGTGAAGGAAATAAGTATTTGATTCCTTGCTGATTTTGTAAGTTTGCCCACTGTCAAAGACATGAACAGTCTATAATTTTTAGGCTAGGTTAATTTTACCAGTGAGAGATAGATTATATAAAAAAACAAACAGAAAATCACATTGTCAAAATTATATATATTTATTTGCATTTTGCACAGAGAAATAAGTATTTGATCCCTTTGGCAAACAAGACTTAATACTTGGTGACAAAACCCTTGTTAGCAAGCACAGCAGTCAGACGTTTTTTGTAGTTGATGATGAGGTTTGCACACATGTTAGATGGAATTTTGGCCCACTCCTCTTTGCAGATCATCTCTAAATCATTAAGATTTCGAGGCTGTCGCTTGGCAACTCGGATCTTCAGCTCCCTCCATAAGTTTTCGATGGGATTAAGGTCTGGAGACTGGCTAGGCCACTCCATGACCTTAACGTGCTTCTTTTTGAGCCACTCCTTTGTTGTCTTGGCTGTATGTTTTGGGTCATTGTCGTGCTGGAAGAACCAGCCACGAGCCATTTTTAATGTCCTGGTGGAGGGAAGGAGGTTGTCACTCTGGATTTGACGGTACATGGCTCCATCCATTCTCCCATTGATGCGGTGAAGTAGTCCTGTGCCCTTAGCAGAGAAACACCCCCAAAACATAATGTTTCCACCTCCATGCTTGACAGTGAGGACGGTGTTCTTTGGGTCATAGGCAGCATTTCTCTTCCTCCAAACACGGCGAGTTGAGTTAATGCCAAAGAGCTCAATTTTAGTCTCATCTGACCACAGCACCTTCGCCTAATCACTCTCAGAATCATCCAGATGTTCATTTGCAAACTTCAGATGGGCCTGTACATGTGCCTTCTTGAGCAGGGGGACGTTGCGGGCACTGCAGGATTTTAATCCATTACGGCGGAATGTGTTACCAATGGTTTTCTTGGTGACTGTGGTCCCAGCTGCCTTGAGGTCATTAACAAGTTCCCCCCGTGTAGTTTTCGGCTGAGCTCTCACCTTCCTCAGGATCAAGGATGCCCCATGAGGTGATATTTTGCATGGAGCCCCAGATCGATGTCGATTGACAGTCATTTTGTATGTCTTCCATTTTCTTACTATTGCACCAACAGTTGTCTCCTTCTCACCCAGCGTCTTACTTATGGTTTTGTAGCCCATTCCAGCCTTGTGCAGATCTATGATCTTGTCCCTGACATCCTTAGAAAGCTCTTTGGTCTTGCCCATGTTGTAGAGGTTAGAGTCAGACTGATTAATTGAGTCTGTGGACAGGAGTCTTTTATACAGGTGACCATTTAAGACAGCTGTCTATAATGCAGGCACCAAGTTGATTTGGAGCGTGTAACTGGTCTGGAGGAGGCTGAACTCTTAATGGTTGGTAGGGGATCAAATACTTATTTCTCTGTGCAAAATGCAAATAAATATATATAATTTTGACAATGTGATTTTCTGTTTGTTTTTTTATATAATCTATCTCTCACTGGTAAAATTAATCTAGCCTAAAAATTCTAGACTGTTCATGTCTTTGACAGTGGGCAAACTTACAAAATCAGCAAGGGATCAAATACTTATTTCCTCCACTGTATATATATATATATATATATATATATATATATATATATATATATATATATACACACATACATATATATATACATACAAATATTCCCCAGGCACAACATTCGATAAAATATTTGGGGATTTAAGTGTGCCATACTTCAGACACGCTATACAAATTGAATTACCCCTCCTAATACAATTGACCAGATGGCATAAGTTTTATCCTCATTGGGAAGAAATCATCTTTAACCCCTTCCAGAAATTTCACGTATCCATATGTCATAGCCGGGTAGGGGAAGTATGGAACAGGCTCATGGAGTAAACCCGCTCCGTACGATGTGGGTGTCGGCTGTATGTTACAGCCGACACCTCACAGTAACGACCGCAGCATTTAAATAGTTAGAAAGAGGGGGCGACCCCCTCTAGCAGCTCATCGCGCCCCCCGCAATGCAATAGCGGAGTGGCGATGGTTACTATGGCTGCCTGGGGGCCTAACAAATGCCCCCAGGTCCACCATCTTTGTGCTCCTATTAAGACCTGCCTCTGGCATCATACACTCCTCTTTACAACGCCCACTTGGCCATATAGTAAAACACGCCCAGTTGTCCATTGAGAAACTCATTAGCATAAAGCTAATATAGGTCATAACTCAGTCAAAAATGATAATTTTTCTAATTAAAAAACACTGATGTAATCTACAATACAGCGCCGATCTCATTATGTAGAAGATAGGGCACTTATAATGTGGTGACAGAGCCTCTTTAAATACACAGTGGCAGTGTTTTGTCAATGACTTTTTAATGACTTTTGTTGTGTGATATCACGCTGCTGCAAGTTATCCGAGTCAAGATAAAGATGGCTACATCCGTACATACACGCGATCACATTGTTTGCATTCAATGGCATAAATTACATGATGCTTAGTACAATTTTTATAAACACATCAATATCGTAAGTACTTTTTAAAAAAGAAAAAACTTTTTGGGAAAGTCAAGTTTTGTTGTTAGCGACACTGTAGAAAAGACTTGTAACAACATGTAACTAAGAGATCTCATCCTCTAGGTGACCCGAGGGCTGTCTTTACCCAAAATTTGTGTCAGGACTGGATCCGGATTTAACATGGGTTCGTTTTATCTGAATCATTTTTTGATATTTCTCCAAACTTTTGGCTCTATGCCGTTGAAGAAACTGGTAATTGATCTCTCGTGCTTCAGTATTTATTATTAAACAAGATGGATTCTTGTGTCCTTTGTTTTGATGCCCTTCTTAACATCCATTGTTAATATCCTGTAAAATGTAATCCAGGGTCAATATTTATACATTGGTTGTGAAATGTCTTGTCATTTGAGCAGGCTACCCTAGTTCTTATAAGGACCCCTGTAGGTATTGCCTAGATTGTGTGAGCTGGGGGACAGCTCCTAGCATTAAGGATGGTAGTGCCCGAAGAGGGTTCACAAAATGATTCCTTTTCTGTATTACAATTCCCCTGCAACGTAATCTCGAAGAAGGTAACAGAATCCATGGATGCCGAGCCTGTAACATTGTAAATTAAATGTATTGGTTTTATTGTATTCCATAAATGATGGTACAGACACCACATCATGACCCCTAAACAAAAAAAGATTGTTGATGTAGCGTCCATCCCACACAATCCACTCGTAAAAGGGATTATTGGCTGAAAAAATGTTGTTCTCCCACCATGTCATAAACAAATTGTCCATGGAGAGGGATAATTTTGACCCCATCAGGGCGTCTTCTATCTGCAATAAAATAAAACTATCAAGGCAGAAGTAATTATGTGAGCGCAGATACTCCACTGACATTAAAATAAATTCTTGTAGACCCATTTGGAATACCTGGTGTATTTCCGCAAATGGAATTCCATTGCCTTGATTGCTGGAATATGTGGTATGCAGGCAGGCCCGCCATCAGAAATTTCTGGGCTTCATACAGTCAGTGGAATTCCATTTGAGGAAATACATCTGGGTCCCCCATTATTAGGGGATTTGGAGAGTTCGCAACGAAAAGTCGTGGGATGGGAGCAGGACGCAAAGTGCCAGGGACTCTGTGAGCGGGCGGAGGAGTAGGCTAAGAGAACGGAAGGTGGCCGAGGCGGAAGTTGTGCCAGAGTGGATATGACGCTTGACCGGGGTCTGGGGAGGGGAAGGGGAGGGAGACCGGTGGGAGAGAAGGGGCAACATAAAAAAATAATTAAACTGAATCTACTGCTTTAAAACAGAGTCACTCACCAAGTTGCAGAGCTGGCCGCTGTTTCTGGCCCCTGCATGGGTCCCATTCCGTTCTACAAACCAATTACCACTGATCATAACCTTGATGAGCGGCGGCTGCCCACTTTAAATTACTTTTGTGGCCAGGCCCCTGACAGTAGTACCAGCGGTACTACCCTGATGGCAGGCCTGTTTGCAGGAGTACTAGCCAACTACGTCACAGATAACCCAAGTTTCAAGACCATGCAAAGTTATGGATTTTTGGCATCCCATGGAATATGGGAACAATAGGGAATTTTATCAGTAAGTATTCTGCCTGTTTCTTGGCTAATACTCCTAATCCAATTCCTTCTTCTAGCAGATTTTTGAAAGATTCTTTACATGCGGTGATTGGTTTCACCACAAGTTTGCGATATGTCGATTCATTGTCTAAAATGGTATGAACGTGTCTGGGATATAAACAGGAATCTAGAACAACTCCTGCTCCGTGCACTCCTAAGATTTGGAGGACAGAGTTATACGCTGGATATATGGTGAGCACCTCTGTGTTTTCACCTTTAGCCCTTATGTGGAGGGTGAAGACATGGGTGGAGGGTGAAGACATGGGTGAGCAGGATCAGATAAGTAGCTGGGTTAATGTAGTTAGGGGCAGTAGAAAGGGGTCAAAGAAAAGGAAGGCCGATCCGGTTTCTGACATTCCAAGCAAAATTGCCAAGTTGGGTGATGATGCAAGGGTGTCAGTCTCAGAAATGGCAGCCCTAGTGGATACTGATCTCCCTAACAGCCGGGAGAACAGCCCAGCTAGTAGTCGGCGGGATGGTAATGTAATAAAATTAGCAAAAATACAAAATGAAAGGCAGGTGGCCAAGGATAGTAAAACAAATCCCAAAAAATTCTTCAAGTATATAAATGCTAAAAAGCCAAGGTCTGAACATGTAGGACCCCTAGATAGTGGTAATGGGGAGTTGGTCACAGGGGATCAAGAGAAGGCAGAGTTACTAAATGGGTTCTTTAGCTCTGTATATACAACAGAAGAAAGAGCAGCTGATGTAGCCGGTGCCAGTGCTGTTAATATATCAGTTGATATACTGAATTGGATGAATGTAGATATGGTCCAAGCTAAATTAAATAAAATAAATGTGCACAAGGCCCCGGGACCAGATGGGTTACACCCTAGAGTTCTTAAAGAGCTTAGTTCAGTTATTTCTGTCCCCCTTTTCATAATATTCAGAGAATCTCTAGTGACTGGTATAGTGCCAAGGGACTGGCGCAGCGCAAATGTGGTGCCTATTTTCAAAAAGGGCTCTAGGTCTTCCCCTGGTAATTATAGACCAGTAAGCTTAACATCCATCGTGGGGAAAATGTTTGAGTGGCTATTGAGGGACTATATACAGGATTATGTGACAATAAATAGCATTATAAGTGACAGCCAGCACGGTTTTACGAAGGACAGAAGTTGTCAAACTAACCTAATCTGTTTTTATGAAGAGGTGAGCAGAAGTCTAGACAGAGGGGCCGCTGTGGATTTAGTGTTTTTGGACTTTGCAAAGGCATTTGACACTGTCCCCCATAGACGCCTAATGGGTAAATTAAGGACTATAGGTTTAGAAAATATAGTTTGTAATTGGATTGAGAATTGGCTCAAGGACCGTATCCAGAGGGTTGTTGTCAATGATTCCTTCTCTGAATGGTCCCCAGTTATAAGTGGTGTACCCCAGGGTTCAGTGCTGGGACCACTATTATTCAACTTATTTATTAATGATATAGAGGATGGGATTAATAGCACTATTTCTATTTTTGCAGATGACACCAAGCTATGTAATATAGTTCAGTCTATGGAAGATGTTCATGAATTGCAGGCAGATTTAAACAAACTAAGTGTTTGGGCGTCCACTTGGCAGATGAAGTTTAATGTAGATAAATGTAAAGTTATGCATCTGGGTACCAACAACCTGCATGCATCATATGTCCTAGGGGGAGCTACACTGGCGGATTCACTTGTTGAGAAGGATCTGGGTGTACTTGTAAATCATAAACTAAATAACAGCATGCAGTGTCAATCAGCTGCTTCAAAGGCCAGCAGGATATTGTCGTGTATTAAAAGAGGCATGGACTCACGGGACAGGGATGTAATATTACCACTTTACAAAGCATTAGTGAGGCCTCATCTAGAATATGCAGTTCAGTTCTGGGCTCCAGTTCATAGAAAGGATGCCCTGGAGTTGGAAAAAATACAAAGAAGAGCAACGAAGCTAATAAGGGGCATGGAGAATCTAAGTTATGAGGAAAGATTGAAAGAATTAAACGTATTTAGCCTTGAAAAAAGACGACTAAGGGGGGACATGATTAACTTATATAAATATATTAATGGCACATACAAAAAATATGGTGAAATCCTGTTCCTTGTAAAACCCCCTCAAAAAACAAGGGGGCACTCCCTCCGTCTGGAGAAAAAAATGTTCAACCTGCAGAGGCGACAAGCTTTCTTTACAGTGAGAACTGTGAATCTATGGAATAGCCTACCGCAGGAGCTGGTCACAGCAGGGACAGTAGATGGCTTTAAAAAAGGGTTAGATAATTTCCTAGAACAAAAAAGTATCAGCTCCTATGTGTAGAAATGTTTCCTTCCCTTTTCCCGTCCCTTGGTTGAACTTGATGGACATGTGTCTTTTTTCAGCCGTACTAACTAACTAACTATGTGTATATAGTGAACCTTTTAGATGGTTAATCTTTACCCGCTAAGGTGGGAGGGTTGGTTCCAATGCCTAGTTATGGTGGTCTCTGTAGACTGGAGTGTGGTGTCTGAGGAAGTAAAGGTCCTTTTAGACGGGCCGATACTGACCATGAAAACAAGCGCCGATTGACGATACATCGTGATGCAAAGAGCAATCATCGGTAATGTATGGGCAAACAATCGTTACTACACCCAGACACCGCACCGATACGCCAGTCCAGCTGCCTCCGGGCACTGGACAATATTGCCGGAAGCAGATGGCTCCGACTACTGCATAGCGGCCGTTCGGCAGAACTGCAGCTCGGCCTCTATTCTTTGACCTGAGCCATCTGCTTCTGGCAGTGTTGTTCGGTGCCGGGAGGCAGCTGGAGTGGCGGATCGGTGCGAGGTCCGGGTGTCGGGCACGCACTGATCATATACTGATGACCTATCCAGTGGATAGGTTTATTAGTTGTTAAAACGTGGAAAACCCCTTTAATACTGGCGTTTCATACAACAGTCCTATTAAACAGTTTGCTGGAGTAAGATGCAACACATTTATTAATAGGTGAAAGACTCTTAATAAATGTGTCGCATCTTTTAGCTGCAACGCGGCCTGTCATCAGTACTTTCTACGTGCTGCGGCCTGCTGTAAGAGCCTGAGGGGATCCGGGAGGGAGAATCGGAGTGGTGAGGTAAGTACATTTTTAAAATGTATTTTATTGTCTGATTGGGGGGGCAAACAGTCTGATTGGGGGGGAGGTATGTGTCTGGCACGGACCTTTGCCTTGTTACGCCCCCCAGAGATAAATCTGGGCCGCACTATACATATAGATTTCTGCTATAATTGACATCAGTTACTGGCGTAAATTATAGTAAAATTGTTGGCCATTTCTGCTAAGCCCCGCCCATTTTTTTCCCCAAAAATTTTTGACATTTGCGCATTTTGTGAATTTTCTACGCTAGTAAACTGTTGTAGAAAGGTTAATATATTCCCCCCAAAGGCTACAGACCGTAATACAATATCTTTTTTTTTTGTTATCATAAATTTTTTATTAGAAATTAAACAGAGCAGATAAAACATTTTCACAAAATTGCAAAAGTTTGCACGCAGTGCAATACAATAAAGTCAAACTGTAGAAATTGTTACAGAGATATATGAACAATGGTAGGAGGTAGCCTCCCAAAACAGAGAAGTAATAGGAAGTAAATAATAAAATCTAAGGCTATGTTCACACGGGGTATTTTGCCGAGTTTTTTGACGCGGAAACCGCGTCGCAAAACTCGGCAAAAACGGCCCGAGAACGCCTCCCATTGATTTCAATGGGAGGCGTCGGCATCTTTTTCCCGCGAGCAGTAAAACTGCCTCGCGGGAAAAAGAAGCCACATGCCCTATCTTCGGGCGCTTCCGCCTCTGACCTCCCATTGACTTCAATGGGAGGCAGGAGAAAGCGTATTTCTCGCTGTTTTATGCCCGCGGCGCTCAATGGCCGCGGGCGAAAAACAGCGCGATAATTGCCGCGAAAATCGGCGTGCAGGGAGAGGAATATCTGCCTCAAAGTTCCAAACGGAATTTTGAGGCAGATATTCCTCCCCCAAAATACTCCGTGTGAACATAGCCTAATGGTAAGTAACAGTACAATAACCATAGCAGAAGTAGTGCAATATTTAGGGAAACCAGTCCCAAAACAAATAGCAATGACGGTTAAGTGCAGATTTTAACCCCTTAACCCGTTAGTGACAGGCCCATCGTGTTTCTACGTCGGTCACTAACGGGCCTTATTCCGATGCCATCATGTCCGGCCTTAGCTATGTGCGACACATGCGGTCGCACAGGGAGCCGGCCGCCATGCTGTAAGGGGGGCGCCAGTGGGTACAAGCCGAAGAGAGGAGACATTTTCCTTCCTCTTCACGGCTGTGTGAAGTGAGCACTGATTGGAGGAGCAGCAGCAGGTGCTTCTGTCTGCTCCACCAATCGGCACAGCCTGTACTGCAGTGTCACTCAGAGCCTCACGCAGCTCCTTCCTGCTGTGCTGCTGCCACAGTGAAGACTCCTCCACGGAGCTCCAGTGTCAGGTAAGAGCAGAGGCTTTAGCTTAATCTATGTCTATTTATGTGCTGTGTGAGGGAGGAGGAAAGAGGGAAGGGGTTAAGTGATGTGTAACAGGATGTTTTTTTTGTTTTTTTTTTAAAAGATCGATTTTGTGGGGGAGGGGAGGCTAGGTTATAGGTGATTTAAGTGTGTATTTTTTACAGATCGATTTTGGAGGTGAGGGGACATTGCCCTAAATGCTATAGGAGTGGGGGGATTCTTTATAAATGTATTTTGTGGGGAGGGGGACTTCTGTATAGTTTATTTTGTGGTGTAGGAGCTTATTATGAATCATGGGGGAGGGGAACTTAGTGTTCTGTATAGGGAGAAAGGATTCTTTAGGGTACGGCCACACGGAGCGGCCCTCACACTGTCGCAACGCGGCCAACAACCGCGCTGGCACTATGTAGGAGCGGCTGTCAAATACCTTGTTAAGGGGTATTCCGGTTACATTCGCATGCGCACTGCCGCTCCATTCATTCTCTATGGGAGCGCCGGAGATAGCCCAGTGCAGTGTTCTGCTTCTTCCGGCGCTCCCATAGAGAATGAATAGGGGGTAAGTTGTTGTAATTTGCTAAATCGTTCGGCCATAAAGGGTGTATTAATTCATGGCCGCACGTTAAACCGGGTAAACCGTCCCTTTATCTGCAAAATCGTGCGGCCATGAATTAATACACCCTTTATGGGCGCACGATTTTGCAAATGACAACAGCTTACCCCCTATTCATTCTCTATGGGAGTGCTGGAAAAAGCCGAACACTGCACTCGGCTATCTCCGGCGCTACCATAGAGAATGAATGTAGCGGCAGTGCGCATGCGAATGTAACCGGAATACGTGCAGCCACTAACAGGCTGTTTGACAGCCGCACTGAACATGGTGCCGGCGTGGTTGTTAGCTGTGTTGCGACCGTGTCAGTACCGCTCCGTGTGGCCTTACCCTTAGGCTGGATTCACACGAGCGTGGCGTTTTTGCGGACGCAAAAACGTGGCGTTTTTCGGGCGCAAAAACCACTTGACAGCTCGATGTGTCATCAGTGTATGATGCGCAGCTGCGTGATTTTCGCGCAGCCGCCATCATAGAGATGAGGCTAGTCGACGTGAGTAAATAGTCACTGTCCAGGGTGCTGAAAGAGTTAACTGATCGGCAGTAACTCTTTCAGCACCCTCGACAGTGAATTCCGATCACAATATCGAGCAACCTGTTAAAAAAAAAAAAAAAGACGTTCGTACTTACCGAGAACTTCCCTCCCGGCCGTTGCCTTGGTGACGCGCCTCTCTTGACATCTGGCCCCACCTCCCTGGATGACGCGGCAGTCCATGTGACCGCTGCAGCCTGTGCTTGGCCTGTGATTGGCTGGAGCTGTCACTTGGACTGAATTGTCATCCCGGGAGGCCGGACTGGAGGAAGGAGCAGGGAGTTCTCGGTAAGTCAGAACTTCTTGTATTTTTACCCGTTCATGTATATTGTGAGCGGAAGTCACTGTCCAGGGTTCTGAAACGGTTTAACTCTTTCAGCACCCTGGACAGTGACTATCTCCTGACGTCGCGTACCGGAATTTTTTTTGCCGGGTTCGGTCAAAACGAGTTCGGCCGAACCCGGTGAAGTTCGGTTCGGTTGTCCGGGTTCGCTCATCTCAAAGACACTCCGTTTGGATGTTTGTAAACAGAAAAGCACGTGGTGCTTTTCTGTTTACATTCAGAGTTTGACAGCTCTTGCGCGAATCACGCAGTTCGCACGTGGTTTTCACGCACCCATTGACTTCAATGGGTGCGTGATGCGCGAAAAACGCCCAAAGAACGGACACGTCATGACTTTTTTTCAGCGGACTCACACTGAGTAAAAATCACGCACATGTCCTCACGGCCCCATCGACTAATATAGGTCCGTGCAACGCGCGTGCAAATCACGCGCGTTGCACGGACGTTTTTCCTGTTCATCTGAATAAAGCCTTAGGCTGGATTCACACGAGCGTGTGCTTTTTGCGCTTGCAAAAAACGCAACGTTTTGCGTGCGCAAAAGGCACTTGACCGCTCCGTGCGGCAGCATCATATCATGCGCGGCTGCGTAATTTTCGCGCAGCCGCCATCATTATGACACTCCATTTGGATGTTTGTAAACAGAAAAGCACGTGGTGCTTTTCTGTTTTCATTCATCCTTTTGCTGCTGTTGCACGAATCACACTGTTTGCACGTTAGTGCTTCCGTATGGCATGCGTGGTTTTGACTTTAATGGGTGCGTGATGCGCGAAAAACGCTCAAAGAACGGACATGTCGTGACTTTTGCGCAGCGGACACATGATGAGTAAAAATCACGCACATGTCTGCACGGCCCCATAGACTAATATAGGTCCGTGCCACGCGTGTGAAAATCACGCGCGTTGCACGGACGTATATCCCGTTCGTCTGAATAAGCCCTTAGAGATAATATTTGTGGGGGAGAGCAACTTGATTATGAGGGTAGGAACACACAGGGCAGATACGTAAAACCACACAGTGTATACGTCCTGAGAACAGCAGGGAATTTCACCTGAAAAACGGCACCAAATTTTGGTGCAGTTTTTTGGGTGGAAAGACTGCAGAAATAAATGTAAAAAAAAATCTAATACTCCCAGCCGTAGTCCCTCTCTCTCTCTGAGCGTAGCCCCGCCTCCTGCGATGACGCTGTAGTCCATGTGACCGCTGCAGCCTTTGATTGGTTGCAGCTGTCACATGGGATGCATCGTCATCCCTGGAGGCCGGGCTACGCTCAGAACAGAATACGCATCGCTATGACTACGGCCGGGGGTATTACCTTTTTTTTTCTCATTTGAGATTAACGATAAGCAAAGTTTTTATCATTGATCTTCCCCTTTGTTAACACTGACCAAATATCATTATAATTGGTCAGAAACTGGCGAATCATGATGATAATTGGCTAAACTAAATAGGCCTGTAATGGGGGTATATTCAGGCTTAGTGCCTAGGGCAGCGTGAGCTGTAAATACGGCCCTGCTAAAGACGCAGATACTATTGAACACTATAGCAGAGCAGGGAGGTATCTCCCTGCTCTGCGATCTATTAGACTGGTGGTTCCCAACATGAGGTTCCCATGAGAACCCTCCAGGGGTGCCGCGACACTCCTCAGGACAACTGCCACGGACGTGCTTTCTCTCCTCCTCCTCATAGCGCGAAGTGGATGTGAGGAGGAGGAGATTTTTTGCAGAACCCCTGTAGATAGCACCCCCCCCCCCCCCCCGACTAAATTGACAGAGACGTCAGGGGCTTCTCCTGGAGTGGAATCCCCGGTCACAGCGTCGGCAATGCTGAGGACAGGAATTCCGCTTCAGGAGTTAGTTGCCTCTGATGTCACTGTTCATATATGGACAAAGACATCAAGCACTCCGTCAAGGAGCGGAATCTCCAGCCACAGGGAGCTACAGTGGCGCTATCTACAGGAAGGGAGTGCTACCTACATGGGGGCTGTGTGGCACTACCTACAAGGGTGTGTGTGGCACTACAAGGGATCTGTGTGGCACTACCTACAAGGGGGCTGTGCGGCAAGGGGGGGGATTTGTGGCACTAATTACTAGGGATGCACAATGCATCGAAACTTCGATACTGTGCATCCCCAAATGGTTCGAGCCACACAGCTAAGTATAGTAATACATGACGAATGAGAGCGGGGCTGCGGCTGTGTAATACAGCCATTGCCCCGCTCCTGAGTCCTGACAAGTGCGAGCCGTGAGGATGATGCGATGCGGCCAGCGCTGCACTAATGAGCGGCGGCACTGAAAACAGAACATGGCGGCCGCACTGCTCACCTCATGCTGACCGCGCGTGCACTTAATGTCAGGAACGGGGCAATGACTGTATTACACAGCCGCAGCCCCGCTCTATAACGGCAGAGATCAGAGAAACCGCTCATCTCCGCCGCTATTCTCCTGAATGCTGCGATCAAAGCTGACTGCAGCATTCAGGGGAAAGTGAGGAGGGGGGATACCCCTGGATTGCGTCACAGGGAATTCCTGTGACGCGATCGAGGGCCATACCATATATGGGCAGACAGCCCAGGGTCTATTGAAGGACCCCAGGGCTGTCCTACCATATTTCCTGTTAGGGCATACCGAGGTATGTCCTAACAACTGCCTGTGTACTATCCGTCCACAGGCTAATGTACTGGGATATATCTGATATATGCCAGTATATTAAAGTTTAAAAATAAAGTAAAAACATAAAGTAATGTTACATTTTAAAAAATACACATACCCCTTTTTTTTAAAATAAACATTATTAAAATAAGTCTCAATATATAAAATATACACACATTCGGTATTGGCGCGGCCGTAATAACCTGCACAACAATTTTTTTGCGTCATTTATGATGTGTACGCTGTAAAAAATAAAATAAAAAAAACTTCTTTCACTTATTAATGTGGGGCACGAGGTGTGATGAATTTAACCTCCATGTGCCTCAAATTAATAGTAATTAACCCCATCATGTACCTCACACATTAACCCATTATGACTGAGAAACATGATGGGGTTAATTACTATTAATGCGAGGCACACGGAGGTTAAATTCAGCATCACACCTCGCGCCTCACATCAGAAAATGGAAGAACTTTTTTTTATTACTGTTGGCAAAGTATCGTTTTGGTATCGAAATCGCAATACTACACGAAGTATCGGTATCGAAGTCCAAATTCAGGTATCGTGACATCCCTACTACCTACAAGGGGGCTGTGTGGCACTACCTACAAGAGGGCTGTGTGGCACTACCTACAAGGGGGCTGTGTGGCACTACCTACAGGGGGCTGTGTGGCACTACCTACAAGGGGGCTGTGTGGCACTACCTACAAGGGGGCTGTGTGGCACTACCTACAAGAGGGCTGTGCAGCAAGGGGGCTGTGTGGCACGACCTACAAGGGGGCTGTGTGGCACGACCTACAAGGGGGATGTGTGGCACGACCTACAAGGGGGCTGTGTGGCACTACCTACAGGGGGCTGTGTGGCACGACCTACAAGGGGGCTGTGTGACACTATCTACAGGGGGCTGTGTGGTACTATCTACAGGGGGCATCTGTGAGTGGCGGGCTGATTTTCATTTTACTGTGAGTGGGGGGCTGATGGTCGTTTTACTGTGAGTGGACGGGCTGATGGTCATTTTAGGGTATGTTCACACGGCAGCCTCCGTTACGGATGAAATTACGGAGCTGTTTTCAGGAGAAAACAGCTCCGGAATTTCATCCGTAATGGCATGTGCAGGCGCTTTTCGCTGCGTCCATGACGGACGTAATTGGAGCTGTTTTTACATGGAGTCAAGGGAAAACGGCTCCAATTACGTCTCAAGTGACAGGCACTTCTTTGACGCGTCTTTTACGCGCCGTCTTTTGACAGCGGCGCGTAAAAAAAATGACCGTCGGCACAGAACATCGTAAGACCCATTCAAATGAATGGGCAGATGTTTGCCGGCGCTTTTGAGACGCATTTTCGGACGTAATTCGGGCTAAAACGCCCGAATTACGTCCGTAAATAGTGTGTGTGAACCCAGCCTTACTGTGAGTGGAGGTGCTGATGGTTATTTCACTGTGAGTGGGGGGCTGATGGTTATTTCACTGTGAGTGGGGGGGCTGATGGTCTTCAAGTGGTTTCCACCTCTGACCTCCAATTGAAATTAATAGTAGGAAGAAAATAGCTGTGGCGCTCGTTTGGAGCTTTTTTTGCTGCGTCTTTTGCATTCGCTTCAACGGCTTTAAAAAAAACGCAAAAAAAACCCCATTAAATAACGCTGTCAATTCAAAAGCAGATTTTTTCTGCCTTACAAAAAGCGCTGTGTGAACATACCCTAAGAATGTAGTGCTTATTTTTAGCTATTTTCTGTCTTTCTCTAAACAATTTTTGGTATTTTTTTTTTTCCAGGGGTGGCTCAAGTCCGAAAAGGTTGGGAAACTCTGTAGCCGGGTACAGCGGCGCCTGCAGCCTATGAGGCGCAGGGACAGGATCCCAGCGCAGTTGGCGTGATGACATCTCTGGATCAAGCCGGCCTATGCAAGGATCCTGTCAGGTGGAGGTGGGGGGCAGTATGGCACTGTCTACAAGGGGGATGTGGGGGGCTGTATGGCACTGTCTACAATTGGGATGTGGGGGCTGTATGTCACTCTCTACAAGGGGGATGTGGGGGCTGTATGTCACTCTCTACAAGGGGGAGGTGGGTGCTGTATGACATTGTCTACAAGGGGGCGGTGGGGGGCACTGTGTACAAGAGGGAGGTGGGGCTGTATGACACTACAAGGGGCTGGTGGGGGCTGTATGGCACTGTCTACAAGGAGGATGTGGGGGGCTGTATGGCACTGTCTACAAGGGGGATGTGGGGGGCTGTATGGCACTGTCTACAAGGGGGATGTGGGGGGCTGTATGTCACTCTACAAGGGGGATGTGGGGGCTGTATGTCACTTTCTATAATGGGGAGGTGGGTGCTGTATGACATTGTCTACAAGGGGGTGGTGGGGGGCACTGTGTACAAGAGGGAGGTGGGGCTGTATGACACTACAAGGGGCTGGTGGGGGCTGTATGGCACTGTCTACAAGGAGGATGTGGGGGGCTGTATGGCACTGTCTACAAGGGGGATGTGGGGGGCTGTATGGCACTGTCTACAAGGGGGATGTGGGGGCTGTATGTCACTCTCTACAAGGGGGATGTGGGGGCTGAATGTCACTTTCTATAATGGGGAGGTGGGTGCTGTATGACATTGTCTACAAGGGGGCGGTGGGGGGCACTGTGTACAAGAGGGAGGTGGGGCAGTATGACACTACAAGGGGCAGGTGGGGGCTGTATGGCACTGTCTACAAGGAGGAGGTGGGGGAATATGGCACTGTCTACAGGGAGGATGTACAGCACAATCTACAGGGGGCACTTTCTACTAGGGGGGCTGTGGGGGCATTCTACTCTGTTGAGGCCACTAAGCGGACATCATACTGTGTAGGGGCACTACAGGGGGCAATATAATGTGTGTGGCACTTAGGGGGCATAACACTGTGTGGGCACAATTAGAGGACAAAATACTGTGTCCTTGAAGGCGTTATAATATATTACATTATTAAATATTATTATTATTATTATTATACTGTGTGTGGGGCACTAAAGGGGCATTACACTGTGTGGGGGCACTATATAGGGCATTATACTGTGGGGATGAATTATAGGTTTTTTTATGGGGCAATTTTTTTAATGGCGTGGGGCGCCGAAAGATAATTTTGCACGGGGCGCCATCTACCCTAAGGCCGGCCCTGGATGCCATAGACTTTTTACGTTGCGGCATCGGAATAAGTAAACAGAGCAGGGAGCTGTCAAATCTCCCTGCTCTCAGCTGCTCTGCCGGGTGAGATCGATATTAGTATCGATCTCACCCGTTTAACCCCTCAGATGCGGTGCACAATGGCGAGCACCGCATCTGAGTGGTTTTGGAGAGAGGGAGGGAGCTCCCTCTCTCTCCCACCGACACCCAGCGATACGATCGCCGAGTGTCTGTGTCTCCAATGGCAGCCGGGGGTCTAATAAAGGCCCCCAGGTCTGCCTGGAGTGAATGGCTGCTAGATCATGCCGGAGGCATGACCTAGCAGATGCCTGTCCGTGTTAAACGGACAGGCAGTAATACACTGCAATACAAAAGTATTGCAGTGTATTATAAATGCGATCCCAGAATCGCATATTATAGTCCCCTAGTGGGACTAGTAAAAAAGTGAAAAAAAAGTTTAATAAAGTTAATAAAAAAAAAATGTGAAAAAAAATGAAAAACCCAGCTTTTCCCCTTACAAAATGCTTTACTATTAAAAAAACAAAATAAAGTTAAAAAGTTACACATATTTGGTATCGCCGCGTCCGTAACGACCCCGACTATAAATCTATTACATTATTTAAGCCGCACGGTAAACGCCGTAAAAAAATGTAATAAAAAAACTATGGAAAAATTGCTGTTTTCTGTGAATCCTGACTTTAAAAAAATTTGATAAAAAGTGATCAAAAAGTGACATCTACTCCAAAATGGTACCAATAAAAACTACAAGTCTTCCCGCAAAAAAAAAGCCCTCATACAACCGCATCGGCAAAAAAATAAAAACGTTACGGCTCTTCAAATATGGAGACACAAAAACAAATAATTTTGAAAAAAAAGCGTTTTTACTGTGTAAAAGTAGTAAAACATACAAAAACTATACAAATTTGGTATCGTTGCAATCGTAACAACCCGCTGAATAAAGTTATTGTGTTATTTATATCACACGGTAAACGGCGTAGATTTAAGACGCGAAAAAGAGTGGCAAAATTTCAGGTTTTTTTCTATTTCCCCCCAAAAAAAAGTTAATAAAAGTTAATCAATAAATAATATGTCCCCCAAAATGGTGCTATTAAAAAATACAACTTGTCCCGCAAAAAACAAGACATTATACAGCTATGTCGACGCAAAAATAAGAAGGTTATAGCTCTTGGAATGCGACGATTGAAAAACGTAAAAAATAGCTTGCTCATTAAGGTTTAAAATAGACATGTCATTAAGGGGTTAAGGACGCAGCCTTGTTTTGGCCTTAAGGCTCAGAGCCCATTTTTCAAATCTGACATATTTCACTTTATGTGGTAATAACGCCGGAATGCTTAAAGAGGCTCTGTCACGAGATTTTGCAACCCCTATCTGCTATTGCAGCAGATAGGCGCTGCAATGTAGATAAGAGTAACGTTTTTATTTTTAAAAAACGAGCATTTTTGGCCAAGTTATGACCATTTTTGTATTTATGCAAATGAGGCTTGCAAAAGTCCAAGTGGGCGTGTTTAAAGTAAAAGTCCAAGTGGGCGTGTATTATGTGCGTACATCGGGGCGTTTTTACTACTTTTACTAGCTGGGCGTTCTGACGAGAAGTATCATCCACTTCTCTTCAGAACGCCCAGCTTCTGGCAGTGCAGACACAGCGTGTTCTCGAGAGATCACGCTGTGTCGTCACTCACAGGTCCTGCATCGTGTCGGACGAGCGAGGACACATCGGCACCAGAGGCTACAGATGATTCTGCAGCAGCATCGGCGTTTGCAGGTAAGTCGATGTAGCTACTTACCTGCAAACGCTGATGCTGCTGCAGAATCAACTGTAGCCTCTGGTGCCGATGTGGCTGACACGATGCAGGACCTGGGGCAGGAAGTCAGTGACGTCACAGCGTGATCTCTCGAGAAACTGCACCCCTCAAGGAATTAATTTATGGTGGTTGTTGTTTTTACCATTTTGACCCCACAGTTTTTACACAGCACCTATTTGAATTGGGCTGTGAAATTAAAAAAAATGACATTTTTTTCCAATAAGATGTCATTTTTTATCAAAATTTCTTATTTTCACAGGGAACAAAATACATCATTTTGTTGCCCAATCTCTCCTGAGTGCAGCAATACCCCATTTGTGGTGATAAACTGCTGTTTGGGCTCATGGGAGGCCTCAGAAGAAAGGAGCGCTGTGTGTTCTTTGGAGTGCAGATTTTGCTGGATTGGTTTTCGGGTGCCATGTCGCATTTGCAGAGCCCCAGAGGTATCAAAGCAATGGAAACCCACCAGAAGTGACCCCATTTTGGAAACTACACCCCTCAAGGAATTAAATGATGGGTTATGTGACCATTTAGACCCCCATAGTTTCTTCACAGAACTTATTTGAATTGGGCTGGGAATTTACAAAAATATAATTTTTTCCAATAATATATTTTTTTAGCTCAAAATATATTATTTTCACAAGAAATAAAATACCCCATTTTGTTGCCCAATTTGTCCTGAGTGCGGCAATGCCAAATTTGTGGTGATAAACTGACATTTGGGCTCATGGGAGGGCTCAGAAGGAAAGGACCACCATTTGGCCTACTGGGGATTTTCTGGTGCAAAGTCATGTAAGCAGAAGCCCCTGAGGTACCAGTACAGTTGAAACCTCTGAGAAGTGACCCAATTTTAAAAACTACACCCCTTAAGGCATTCATCTAGAGGTGTAGTGAGCATTTTTACCGGGACATACACCCCATAAACTGTAATGTGGGTTCTCACGGGTATGGCAATACCCTACATGTGGCTGTTATCAGCTGCCTGGGCACACGGCAGGGCTCAGAAGGGAAAGATGAGGGGGATAAGCTGTGAGGAGTGCATCAGGGTAAGTAAAACTGGGGTAGATTAAAAATCAAGGGATGTATGATACATTTTGAAGCACTCTTTCATACGGAGCCTTAGTTTTTCGGGACACGTCACATTGATATATTGTGTCCTCCCTTATCCCCCTCTTATAGCAGACTTTGTACCTCTTTTGACTTTTCCCTTTCTTGCCAGTTTGGGGAACTTCTCCTGGAAAGTGTTGCCCTGGTGCGATGCGTGTGGCCCCGCTTCCAGAAGTACTGGGTGTCCCCCCTTCTTAGTCCGAAAAAATTAGTTTCTTGATAACCACCTCTTGAAATTCCAGGAATGTTCCCCTCTGGCCTGTACATCGACGTAGCACGTACACATTGTACAATGCCATCTGTATGATGTGCACGGCCAGCTTCTTATACCACACCGCATGGCGCTGTACGGCTTCAGGACTTGATCTGACAAGTCCACCCCTCCCATGTACCTATTGTAGCCCAGGATGCAGTCTGGTTTGGGGGTCTCTGTACTCAGTGGCGGATTAAGTAGACCATGGGCCCTGGGCTGTTACCCATAGTTGGGTCCCCCTTCTCCACCGCCGCCCTGTAACTATTGTTAACACTTTCTTTTTGTCCAGACATTAACAAATGGGTGTTACTACTCCCCTTGTCAAAAGGCTGTGTCCCCACATACTGACAGTCTCCAACCATCGCTGACAGTATTGCACCGTGTAGGGACACATTCTCCTGACAAGGGGAATAGTAACACTTATTTGTCTATCAGTCCTGGACTGCACAAAGACTTTGTGAAATACAAGGATTTCCTATAATAAACATGTCAGTAGAGATGACAGATTGTCTATAAATCTAGTGACTCACAGGTGACGACGTAGTTTTTTTCCTCTTCTCCATCCAGTCCAGACTTCATGACGACTTTTCCCGGCCATGACCCATTTCTGCAGAATTTGCCACTCAGATGTCTTTGGCTCCTCACTTTTCCAACATTTCCACACCTATAAACAAAGATAATATTATCATGGTGCCACACACTGTGCCCCTAAATATAATAGCACCAAACACTGCGCCCCTGAATAAAATAGTACAAACACTGTGCCCCTAAATATTATAGCACCATAGACTGTGCCCCTGAATATAATTGTGTCAAACACTGTAGACAGCACCACACACAGCCCCCTGTAAATAGCGCTACACAGTCCTCCCCCTCTGTAAATAGCGTCACATAGCCCTCCCCCTCTTGTATATAGTGCTACACAGCAATCCCCCTTAGATATAGTGATACACAGCGCTCCCTTCTATATAGTGCTATACAACAATCCCCCCTCGTATATAGTGCTACACAGCGCCTCCCCCTTGGACCTGCAGCTCTTGTAATTGCTCAGTATAATGTCCCCCGTAGCTGCCCCCACAGTATATTGCCACCCAGAGCTGCCCCCACAGTATAAGGGTATGTTCACACGGCGGGGGTCCGTAACGGCTGAAATTACGGGGATGTTTCAGCCTGAAAACATCCCCGTAATTTCAGCCGTACCGGCATGTGCAGGCGCTTGAACGCCGCGTCAATTACGGCCGTAATTAGCGCTGCTATTCATTGGAGTCAATGAATAGCGGCTCCAATTACGGCCAAAGAAGTGACAGGTCACTTCTTCTACGCGGGCGTCTATTTACGCGCCGTCATTTGACAGCGGCGCGTAAATATACGCCTCGTGTGAACAGACAAACGTCTGCCCATTGCTTTCAATGGGCAGATGTTTGTCAGCGCTATTGAGGCGCTATTTTCAGGCGTAATTCGGGGCAAAAACGCCGATTTACGTCCGTAAATAGGCCGTGTGAACATACCCTAATGCCCTTCATAGCTGCCTCTACACAGTATAATGCCCCCATAGCTGCGACACAGTATAATGCCCCCATAGCCGCGACACAGTATAATGACTCCATAGCTGCGACACAGTATAATGCCTCCATAGCTGCTACACAGTATAATGCCTCCATAGCTGCTACACAGTATAATGCCTCCATAGCTGCGACACAGTATATTGCCTCCATAGCTGCGACACAGTATATTGCCCCCATAGCTGCGACACAGTATAATGCCCCCATAGCTGCGACACAGTATAATGCCCCCATAGCTGACACAGTATAATGCCCCATAGCTGTGACACAGTATAATGCCCCATAGCTGCGACACAGTATAATGCCCCATAGCTGCGACACAGTATAATGCCCCATAGCTGCAACACAGTATAATGCCCCATAGCTGCGACTCAGTATAATGCCCCATAGCTGCGACTGTAATGGCAGGAAGGAGGTGAAGGGAACAAGTGAGCCCTAATCTACCCACCTCCCTGTCCCTGCCTACTTGCAACGACCCGCCCTAGGCGACGGGGTACAACTTGGCGGCGGTCCCTACGCTGTCTAAGTGCAAGGGAGTACAAACAGGGAACACGCAAGGGAATACAGTAGCCCACGGAACGCCGCGAGGAAACGGAGCGGTGAATGAGCCAGTCAGGATCAGGAAGTAGTGGAGTATACAAACGGGAGCACGGAGCAGAAGCAAGCCAGGGGCAGAGCAACGCAGGATAAACGGAACTGAAGCAAGACAGAAGCACGGCAGAAGCAGGCTGGAGCAAGGCAGCAGTGGGGCCAGGAGTCCAAGAAGAATAACAAGCAAGGAGGAAGAGAAAACGGCAGGTATAAATGGACAGGGGGCGGAGCTAACTCTGACTGACCAGGCCGCAATAGGCTCTCCCACTCCTGAGCCTGCCACCCTGATTGGTGGGAGCAGGTGTCAGTCTCAGAGGTCTGGCCTCAGGTGTCGACTGATTAATCCTGGGAGTATACCCAGACGTAGTGCCTGGCAGATCCTTTACAGCGACACAGTATAATGCCCCCATAGATGTGACACAGTATAATGCCCCCATAGATGTGACACAGTATAATGCCCCCATAGCTGACACAGTATAATGCCCCCATAGATGTGACACAGTATAATGCCCCATAGAGGTGACACAGTATAATGCCCCCATAGCTGACACAGTATAATGCCTCCATAGCTGACACAGTATAATGCCTCCATAGCTGTCACAGTATAATGCCCCCATAGATGTGACACAGTATAATGCCCCATAGCTGACACAGCATAATGCCCCATAGAGGTGACACAGTATAATGCCCTATAGATGTGACACAGTATAATGCCCCATAGCTGACAGCATAATGCCCCATAGCTGACACAGTATAATGCCCCATAGCTGACACAGTATAATGCCCCATAGCTGTGACACAGTATAATGCCCCCATAGCTGCAACACAGTATAATGCCCCATAGCTGACACAGTATAATGCCCCATAGCTGCGACACAGTATAATGCCCCATAGCTGCGACACAGTATAATGCCCCATAGCTGACACAGTATAATGCCCCATAGCTGACACAGTATAATGCCCCATAGCTGACACAGTATAATGCCCCCATAGCTGACACAGTATAATGCTGCATAGCTGACACAGTATAATGCCCCATAGATGTGACACAGTATAATGCCCCATAGCTGACACAGTATAATGCCCCATAGCTGACACAGTATAATGCCCCATAGATGTGACACAGCATAATGCCCCATAGATGTGACACAGTATAATGCCCCATAGATGTGACACAGTATAATGCTCCATAGCTGACACAGTATAATGCCCCCATAGCTGTGACACAGTATAATGCCCCATAGCTGCTACACAGTATAATGCCCCATAGCCGACACAGTATAATGCCCCATAGCTGACACAGTATAATGCCCCATAGCTTGCACAGTATAATGCCCCATAGCTGTGACACAGTATAATGCCCCATAGCTGCTACACAGTATAATGCCCCATAGCCGACACAGTATAATGCCCCATAGCTGCTACACAGTATAATGCCCCATAGCCGACACAGTATAATGCCCCATAGCTGACGCAGTATAATGCCCCATAGCTTGCACAGTATAATGCCCCATAGCTGACACAGTATAATGCCCCATAGCTGACACAGTATAATGCCCCATAGATGTGACACAGTATAATGCCCCATAGAGCTGACACAGTATAATGCCCCCATAGATGTGACACAGTATAATGCCCCATAGCTGACACAGTATAATGCCCCATAGCTGACACAGTATAATGCCCCATAGCTGACACAGTATAATGCCCCATAGAGGTGACACAGTATAATGCCCTATAGATGTGACACAGTATAATGCCCCATAGCTGACACAGCATAATGCCCCATAGCTGACAGTATAATGCCCCATAGCTGACACAGTATAATGCCCCATAGCTGTGACACAGTATAATGCCCCCATAGCTGCAACACAGTATAATGCCCCATAGCTGACACAGTATAATGCCCCATAGCTGCGACACAGTATAATGCCCCTTAGCTGCGACACAGTATAATGCCCCATAGCTGACACAGTATAATGCCCCATAGCTGCGACACAGTATAATGCCCCATAGCTGACACAGCATAATGCCCCATAGCTGACACAGTATAATGCCCCATAGCTGACACAGTATAATGCCCCATAGCTGACACAGTATAATGCCCCATAGCTGACACAGCATAATGCCCCATAGCTGCTACACAGTATAATGCCCCATAGCTGACAGTATAATGCCCCATAGCTGACACAGCATAATGCCCCATAGCTGACAGTATAATGCCCCATAGCTGACACAGTATAATGCCCCCATAGCTGCAACACAGTATAATGCCCCATAGCTGACACAGTATAATGCCCCATAGCTGCGACACAGTATAATGCCCCATAGCTGCGACACAGTATAATGCCCCATAGCTGCGACACAGTATAATGCCCCATAGCTGCGACACAGTATAATGCCCCATAGCTGCGACACAGTATAATGCCCCATAGCTGCGACACAGTATAATGCCCCATAGCTGCGACACAGTATAATGCCCCATAGCTGACACAGTATAATGCCCCATAGCTGCGACACAGTATAATGCCCCATAGCTGCGACACAGTATAATGCCCCATAGCTGACATAGCATAATGCCCCATAGCTGACACAGTATAATGCCCCATAGCTGACACAGTATAATGCCCCATAGCTGACACAGTATAATGCCCCATAGCTGACACAGCATAATGCCCCATAGCTGCTACACAGTATAATGCCCCATAGCTGACACAGTATAATGCCCCATAGCTGACACAGTATAATGCTCCATAGCTGACACAGTATAATGCTCCATAGCTGACACAGTATAATGCCCCATAGCTGACACAGTATAATGCCCCATAGATGTGACACAGTATAATGCCCCATAGATGTGACACAGTATAATGCTCCATAGCTGACACAGTATAATGCCCCATAGCTGACACAGTATAATGCCCCATAGCTGACACAGCATAATGCCCCATAGCTGACACAGTATAATGCCCCATAGCTGCTACACAGTATAATGCCCCATAGTCGACACAGTATAATGCCCCATAGCTGACACAGTATAATGCCCCATAGCTGACACAGTATAATGCCCCATAGCTTGCACAGTATAATGCCCCATAGATGTGACACAGTATAATGCCCCATAGCTGACACAGCATAATTCCCCATATGTACATACCTAATAAATAAAAAAAACATAATTGCTTACCTATCCCGGTTCCCACGACGGTGGGGGATGCGATACTTCTCCTCCTCTGTGCTGTGAGTGACTCCGTGCAGGCAGGCGCGATGATGTCACTACATCGCGCCTGCCTGCACCGAGCCGCTCACGGCAGAGTGAATGCTGGAGCGAGGCTCCAGCATTCAACCCAACTGAATCTGCGTCCTGCAGAAGCAGATTCAGTTGGAAGCGGGCAGCGCGGCAGCTAGCAGCGCTGCATAGTTTTTTAAGATAGTGTGCGGTTCGGGCTGCGATGGGCCCCCTGGCAGCCCCGGGCGACCGCCCGAAACGCCCATATTATAATCCGCCATTGTCTGTACTGGTACCTCGTCCTGGTACATGGGTACTGGTGTGGCATCTCTCTTGTCTTGTACTTGACACACAATATGTTGCTGCTAGATTGTGCCCTGCTCTCTCCCCTTCTGAGTGTTTGCCCAAGCAGAGTCTAAGGGAGGCCTCTCAGATTTCTTCTAGCAGTGCCGCATGCCGCAGGACTGGAAGCGAGGCAGTTGAAGAGTGGGACGCTGGTATAAAAATTATCCAGGTAGAGGTGGTAACCCTGGTCCAGCAATGGGTGCACCAAATCCCACACAATTTTTGCATTAACTCCCAGTAAAGGGGGGGGGGGCATTCTGGGGGCTGAATACTGGTGCCCTTCCCTTCATATATCCTAAATCTGTAGGTATACCCTGATGCACTCACACTGCTTATACGACTTCACGCCATACCTTGCCCTCTTACTCGGCAGGTACTGGCGAAATTGAAGCCTCCCTTTAAAATGTACCAGGGACTCATCAATAGAAATACACTTCTCGGGGGTGAATGCTGGGAAAACCGGGCACTGGAACGGTCTAATAGGGGTCTCCGTTTATACAAACGGTCAAAACTGGGGTCATCTCGGGGTGGGCACGGCTCATTATGAGTATAATGTAAGAAGCGAAGTATTGCCTCATTTATTTATTTTTTTAGGTTCCAGTTCAGTTCTGAAGTTGCTTTGAGGGGCCTATATATTAGAAACCCCTATCAAACACCCCATTTTAGAAACTAGACCCCTCAAAGTATTCACAACAGCATTTAGAAAGTTTATGAACCCTTTAGGTGTTTCACAGGAATTTAGAGCAAAGTAGAGGTGACATTTACATATTTATTTTTGTCAGAAAATCCTCTTTATACCATTTTTTTTATAACACAAAAGGTTTTATCAGAGAAACCTCAATATTTATTGCCCAGATTCTGAAGTTTTGAGAAATGTCCCACATGTGGCCCTCGGGCGGTAATGGACTGAACCACCGGCCTCCGAAGCAAAGGAGAACCTAGTGGATTATGAGGCCTCTTTTTTATTAGGCACCATGTCCGGTTTGAAGAGGTCTTGTGGTGCCAAAACATTGGGAACCCCCCAAAAGTTACCCCATTTTGGAAACTAGACCCCTTGAGGAATCCATTGCAGTTTTCTTGGGGTGCATGCGACTGTTTGATCAGTTTTTATTCTATTTTTAAGTGGCGTGGTGACTAAAAAACAGCAATTCTACAATTGTTTTTTTATTCTATTTTTTTTACAGCGTTCACCGTGCGCTATAAATGACATATTCACTTTATTCTGCGGGGCGATACGATTACGGCGATACCAGATGTTTATAGTTTTTTTATGTCTTATGGCGTTTGCACAATAAAATACGTTTTGTAAACATTCACTTTTTGTGTTACCTTATTCTAAGAGCCAGAACTTTTTTATTTTTCCATCAATAAAGCCGTGCGAGGACTTATTTTTTGCGTAACGAACTGTAGTTTCGATCAGGACCATTTTTCGGTACATGCGACTTTTTGATCTCTTTTTATTCCATTTTTTGGGAGGTGAAGTGACCAAACAATTGTGATTGTGGTTCGGTTTATTATTATTTTCTTTTACGGCGTTCACCGTGTGGGATAAATAATGAAATAATTTTGTAGTTCAGGCCGTTACGGACGCGGCGATACCAATTATGTATAGTTTATTTGTTTATTTATCTATTTTTATTAATAATAAAGGACTGATAAGGGAAAAGGGGGATTTTTACTTTTAATACTTTTAAAACTTTTATTTTCTTATTTTTACACATCTTTTTTGTATTTTTTTTTTACTTTATTACTTTGTCCCACTAGGGGACCTGAGGGCAGGAGGCCCTGATCGCTATTCTAATACACTGCACTACATGTGTAGTGCAGTGTATTAGAGCTGTTAGCTACTCACTGACAGCAAGCATAGTGGGTCCTGACTTTGTCAGGACCCACTAGGCTTCCGTCGATGGCATAGCCGGACAACATTGTTAGGTGTCCGGTTGCCATAGTTACAATCGCTGGCCGCTATCGTGTAGCAGGCCGGCGATTGTAGCTTAACCCCTAAAAAGCCGCGATCCCTATTGAACGCGGCTTTTAAGGGGTTAATCAGCGGGGACACAGCAATCGGTCCCCGCTGTAGGAGCTGCGGCAGCTGCTGTACGAGACAGCAGCTGTCACAGCTCTTGTATGTGTCGGGAGGACGGCCGAAATGACCGTTACTCCCGAGACGTACTATTAGGTCATGGAGCGCGAACGTCCAGGAGCGGGAAGGGGTTAAGGACATTCACAGTGCAACAAAATACCACATTGCCCTCATAATAAATGACAGCCACAGTGCCTCCATACCAGTGCCAACCACAGTGCTCCCACAGCAGTGTCAAGTACAGTGTTCCCATAACAGTGCCAACCACAGTGCTCCCATAACAGTGCCAACGAGGGCTCCCATAACTGCCAGCTAAAGTGCTCCCATAACAGTGACAGCCAGTGTTCCCTTAACCCCTTAATGACCAGCCCGTTTTAGACCTTAATGTTGTACTTTTCAATAGCACCATTTTGGGGGACATATTATTTATTGATGAACTTTTATTAACTTTTTTTTGGGGGGGAATAGAAAAAAACCTGAAATTTCGCCACTCTTTTTTGCGTCCTAAATCTACGCCGTTTACCGTGTGATATAAATAACACAATAACTTTATTCAGCGGGTTGTTACGATTGCAACGATACCAAATTTGTATAGTTTTTGTATGTTTTACTACTTTTACACAGTAAAAACGCTTTTTTTTCAAAATTATTTGTTTTTGTGTCTCCATATTTGAAGAGCCGTAACGTTTTTATTTTTTCGCCGATGCGGTTGTATGAGGGCTTTTTTTTTGCGGGAAGACTTGTAGTTTTTATTGGTACCATTTTGGAGTAGATGCGACTTTTTGATCACTTTTTATCACATTTTTTTTAAGTCAGGATTCCCAGAAAACAGAAATTTTTCCATAGTTTTTTATTACATTTTTTACGCCGTTTACCGTGCGGGTTAAATAATGTAATACATTTATAGTCGGGGTCGTTACGGACGCGGCGATACCAAATATATGTAACATTTTTTACTTTATTTTGGTTTTTTAATAGTAAAGCATTTTGTAAGGGGAAAAGCTGGGTTTTTAATTTTTTTTTTAAAATTTTTTTTCAAATTAACTTTATTACATTTTTTTTTTACTTATTTACTAGTCCCACTAGGGGACTTTAATATGCGATTCGCCGATCGCTATTGTAATACACTGCAATACTTTTGTATTGCAGTGTATTACTGCCTGTCCGTTTAAAACGGACAGGCATCTGCTAGGTCATGCCTCCGGCATGATCTAGCAGGCATTCGCTCAAGGCAGACCTGGGGGCCTTTATTAGGCCTCCGGCTGCCATCGGAGACACTGGCGTAGCTATAGGGGTCGCAGCGGTCGCAATTGCGACCGGGCCCCGAAGCCAGGGGGGCCCACGGACCCCCGCACCACATCAATAAAAAGTTACCATAGTAACTCGGGCCGCGGGCCCCTATTACTATAGTAACATACTTTACTTACCTTCCTGGTTCCGGATGGCAGCGGAGGTCCTGACGTCAGGCGCTGTGCGCAGCGCATGACGTCACAGCGCTATGCGCCGCGCACAGCATCGAGACGACAGAACTCCCGCCGCGGCCGAAGAGGAAGTTAAGGTTAGCCCTGACTGGCGTGGTCCGACTCCCGGGACCGGCCAATCAGCTGTTTTGAAGGGGCCGCAGCACTCGTACGAGAGCTGCTCCCCTTCATTCCTGTCACTTCATTCCGGTCACACTGTGAATCAGTGTCGGCGATTCACAGTGTGAGCAAGTAGTGAAATGAAGGGGAAGCAGCTCTCGTACGAGTGCTGCGGCCCCTTCAAAACAGCTGATTTGCGGGTCCCGGGCGACACATCAGCTATTGATGGCCTATCCTGAGGATAGGCCATCAATGTTTAGGGACTGCACAACCCCTAAGCCTACGATGTATCAGGCTTAGGGGGCCCATGAGACAGGATCACAGATTGTGTAATCCTGTCTGCTGGGCCCTGTATCTAAGCCAATCACATGGTAGGCTTAGATACATGGCCCGTGCGTGATCCTGTCTGCTGGGCCCTGTATCTAAGCCAATCACATGGTAGGCTTAGATACATGGCCCATGTGTGATCCTGTCTGCTGGGCCCTGTATATAAGCCTACCACACTGTAGGCTTAGATACATGGCCCATGCGTGATCCTGTCTGCTGGGCCCTGTATCCAGGCCAATCACATATTAGGCTTAGATACATGGCCCATGTGTGATCCTGTCTGCTGGGCCCTGTATCTAAGCCTACCACACTGTAGGTTTAGATACAGGGCCCCAGCACACAGTAATCTTATACTGTATAAGATTACTGTCTGCTGGACCCTGTATCTAAGCCTACGTTGTGGTAGGCTTAGATACAGGGTCCCACAGACAGTATCACACATGGGCCCTGTATCTAAGCCTAACACATGTGTTACTAATCATTTTTTGTGTGTTTTTTTACAGGTTCGGTCGTTGGACTACGTCGGATTCCAGGACTACTTCGATGACAGCTTTTTTTTTACTATCAATAAAATGGTTAATGAGGGTTGTGTTTTTTTTTTTATTTCAATAAAATATTTTTTCTATGTCTTTGTGTTTTTTTTTAAACTATATTACTACCGTCTTAGTAATGGCCGCCGGCTGATTGACAGTATCCATTGCTAAGGCGGGGCTTAGTGTTAGCCGGTGCAGAGGCGAACACTAACCCCCTTTATTACCCCGGTACCCACCGCCACCAGGGGTGCTGGGAAGAGCCGGGTACGATCCAGTACCTGACCATCTGTAGTGATGGTCGGCCACTGTGGTGGCCGCAGGCTGGTATTATCAGGAGGGGAAAGGCCAAAAACAGTGGCCCTTCCTACCCTGGTAATGCTAGGCTGCTGCTGCTTTATTGTATCTGGCTGGTTATGAAAAATGGGGGGGACCCCACGTCATTTAAAGAAAAAAAAAAAAAAAATTGGAAAGAACGATGTGGGGTCCCCCCCAATTTTCATAACCAGCCAGATGCAACACAGCAGCAGCAGGCAGCATTACCAGGGTGGGAAGGGCCACTGTTTTTGGCCTTCCCCAGCCTAATACTACCAGCCTGCGGCCACCCCGGTGCCTACCCGTCACTACAGAGGGTCGGGTACTGGTTCGTACCCGGCTCTTCCCAGCACCCCTGGGGGCGGTGGGTACCGGGGTAATAATGGGGGTTAGTGTTAGCCTTTGCACCGGCTAATATTAATCCTCGCCTTAGTAATGGAGGTTGTCAATCAGTCAGCAGCCATTACTAAGGCGGTGATAATAAAGTTTAAAAAGATACAAGCACATAGAAAAAATATTTTATTTAAATAAAAAAACACAACCCTTATTAACCATTTTATTGAGAATAAAACAAACCCCGTCATTGAAGTCCTCGTATCCGAAGTCCAACAACCGAACCTGTAAAAAAAACACAAACACACAAAAATAATCAGTAACACAAAGAAGCAAAATTATTATTCTTACCTGTCCTGGGTCCAGCGCTGGAGCCGCAATGTCAGCGAACTGGGCCCTGTATCTAATCCAATCATGTGTGATACTGTCTGCTGAGCTGTGTATCTAATCCAATCATGTGTGATACTGTCTGCTGAGCTGTGTATCTAATCCAATCATGTGTGATACTGTCTGCTGGGCCCTGTATCTAATCGTATCTTGTGTGATACTGTCTGCTGAACTGTGTATCTAATCCTATCATGTGTGATACTGTCTGCTGAGCCACTGTATCTAATCCTATCATGTGTGATACTGCCTTCTGAGCCACTGTATCTAATCCTATCATGTGTGGTACTGTCTGCTGAGCCACTGTATCTAATCCTATCATGTGTGATACTGTCTGCTGAGCTGTGTATCTAATCCTATCATGTGTGATACTATCTGCTCAGCCACTGTATCTAATCCTATCATGTGTGATACTGTCTGCTGGGCCACTGTATCTAATCCTATCATGTGTGATACTGCCTTCTGAGCCACTGTATCTAATCCTATCATGTGTGATACTGTCTGCTGAGCCACTGTATCTAATCCTATCATGTGTGATACTGTCTGCTCAGCCACTGTATCTAATCCTATTATGTGTGATACTGTCTGCTGGGCCCTATATCTAATCCTATCCTGTGTGACACTGTCTGCTGAGCCACTGTATCTAATCCTATCCATAGTTTATAGGGTCGTAGTGCTATAGATATGCTATGCTGTCTCATATACACACTTTTTTTTGGGCGGACACATATGTATTGGGGCTATTTCCCCTGACATTTTAAGCCCTGAGGGTATGTTCACACGGCAGCGTCTGTTACGGCTGAAATTACGGTGCTGTTTTCAGGAGAAAACAGCACCGTAATTTCAGCCGTAATGGCATGTGCAGGCGTCTTTCGCTGCGTCCATTACGGACGTAATTGGAGCTGATTTTCCATGGAGTCCATGGAAAACGGCTCCATTTACGTCTGAAGAAGTGACAGGCACTTCTTTGACGCGGGCGTCCTTTTGACAGCGGCGCGTAAAAAAAAATGACCGTCGGCACAGAACATCGTAAGACCCATTCAAATGAATGGGCAGATGTTTGCCAACGCTTTTGAGCCGCATTTTCGGACGTAATTCAATGCTAAAACGACCGAATTACGTCCGTAAATAGGGTGTGTGAACCCAGCCTTAGTGACGCCTCCGGCTGCTAGTGCTGCATTGTTGGGTCACTTAGGAGTAAGGAGTTAGAAAGCTGCGGACCGTCGGCCATGAGAAGTTTGCGGGGGGGGGGCCCAGTAAGAATTCTTGCATCGGGGCCCATGAGCCTTTAGCTACGCCCCTGATCGGAGACACAGACACTCGGCGATCTTATCGCCGGATGTCGGTGGGAGAGAGAGGGAGCTCCCTCCCTCTCTCCAAAACCACTCAGATGCGGTGCACGCTATTGCGCAACACATCTGAAGGGTTAAACGGGTGAGATCGATACTAATATCGATCTCACCCGGCAGAGCAGGGACGCTCCTAGCCCTCAGCTACCTCTGGCAGCTGAGAGCAGGGAGATTTGACAGCTCCCTGCTCTGTTTACTTTATCCTGATGCAGTGCCGTAAAAAGGCATATGCATCAGAATAAAGCCCGTTAGTGGCCGCCGTTAAAAGGCGTATTGGCGGTCACTAACGGGTTAAGGGTATGTGCACACGACAAGGCCAAATACGTCTGAAATTACAGAGCTGTTTACAGGAGAAAACAGCTCCTGAATTTCAGACGTTTTTAAAAGTACTCACGTTTCTCGCGGCGTCTTTTACGTCTTTTATTGGAGTCAATGAAAAACGTCTCTAATTACGTCCCAAGAAGTGTCCTGCACTTCTTTGACGCGGGCGTAATTTTACGCGCCGTCTTTTGACAGCGACGCGTAAAATGACAGCTCGTCTGCACAGAACATCGTAAGACCCATTGCAAGCAATGGGCAGATGTTTGCCGACGTATTGGAGCCGTCTTTTCAGGTGTAATTCGAGGCGTAAAACGCCTCCAATACGTCTGAAAAGAGGTCGTGTGCACATACCCTAAGGGTATGTGCACACACACTAATTACGTCCGTAATTGACGGACGTATTTCGGCCGCAAGTCCCGGACCGAACACACTGCAGGGAGCCGGGCTCCTAGTTTCATAGTTATGTATGATGCTAGGAGTCCCTGCCTTAGCCGTGGAACTACTGTCCCGTACTGAAAACATGATTACAGTACGGGACAGTTGTCCTGCAGAGAGGCAGGGACACCTAGCATCGTACATAAGTATGATGCTAGGAGCCCGGCTCCCTGCACTGTGTTCGGTCCGGGACTTGCGGCCGAAATACGTCCGTCAATTACGGACGTAATTAGTGTGTGTGCACATACCCTAACAGTGCCAACCACAGTACTCCCATAACAGTGCCATCCAGTGCTCCCTTAACAGTGCCAACCACAGTACTCCCATAAGGCTGGGTTCACACAACCTATTTTCAGACGTATTGGAGGCGTTTTACGCCTCGAATTACGTCTGAAAAAACGCCTCCAATACGTTGGAAAACATCTGCCCATTACTTTCAATGGGTCTTACGATGTACTGTGCCGACGACCTGTCATTTTACGCGTCGCTGTCAAAAGACGGCTCGTAAAATTACAGCCTCGTCAAAAGAAGTGCAGGACACTTCTTGGGACGTAATTGGAGCCGTTTTTCATTGACTCCAATGTAGAACAGCTCCAAATTACGTCCATAAAAGACGTAATTTCAGGAGCTGTTTTCTCCTGAAAACAGCTCCGTAATTTCAGACGTAATTGCACATACCCTTACAATGCCATCCAGTGCTCCCTTAACAGTGCCTACCAGTACTCCCATAACATTGCCATCCAGTACTCCCTTAACCGTGCCAACCACAGTGCTCCCATAAGGGCATGCCCACACGTGGCGGATTTCCTCCGCAACTGTCCGCATCAATGCCGCACAGAATCTGCGTTGCAGATTCTGCGGCGGATCTGCCCAAAATGTGCAGTAAATTGATGCGGACTAGCTGCTGCGGACTGCGGGAAAAGTGCTTCCCTTCTCTCTATCAGTGCAGGATAGAGAGATGGGCCAGCACTTTCCCTAGTGAAAGTATACGAATTTCATACTTACCGGCCGTTGTCTTGGTGACGCGTCCCTCTTTCGGCATCCAGCCCGACCTCCCTGGATGACGCGGCAGTCCATGTGACCGCTGCAGCCTGTGATTGGCTGCAGCCGTCACTTAGACTGAAACGTCATCCTGGGAAGCCGGACTGAAGGAAGAAGCAGGGAGTTCTCGGTAAGTATGAACTTCTATTTTTTTGACAGGTTGCTGTATATTGGGATCGGTAGTCACTGTCCAGGGTGCAGAAACAGTTACTGCCGATCGCTTAACTCTTTCAGCACCCTGGACAGTGACTATTTACTGACGTCTCCTAGCAACGCTCCCGTAATTACGGGAGCCCCATTGACTTCCTCAGTCTGGCTGTAGACCTAGAAATACATAGGTCCAGCCAGAATGAAGAAATGTCATGTCAAAAAAGCAAGACGGATCCGCAGCACACATAACATGTGCATGACAGCTGCGGACTTCATTGCGGAATTTAGAATATCCATTGAAGTCAATGGAGAAATTCCGCCGTGAGTCCGCAACCAGTCCGCCACTGCTCCGCAACAGACAGAGCAGGCTGCGGACACCAAATTCCGCTCCGCAGCCTATGCTCCGCAGCGGAATTTTACTCAACGTCTAAACGAAGCCTACTAAAAAGAAGTGGAAGGCAATGGAGAAACGGCTCCGCTGCGGATTAACGCTGCGGAGTGTCCGCAGCGGAATTCAAGAGCAATTCCGCCACGTGTGGCTTTGCCCTAACAGTGCCAGCTACAGTGCTCCCATAACAGTGCCAGCCACAGTGCTCCCATAACAGTGCCAGCCACAGTGCTCCCTTAACAGTTCCAGCCACAGTGCGCCCTTAACAGTTCCAGCCACAGTGCTCCCTTAACAGTTCCAGCCACAGTGCTCCCATAACAGTGCCATCCAGTGCTCCCTTAACAGTGCCATCCAGTGCTCCCATAACAGTGCCAACCAGTACTCCCATAAGGGCATGTTCACACGTGGCGGATTTCCTCCGCAACTGTCCGCATCAATGCCGCACAGAATCTGCGTTGCAGATTCTGCTGCGGATCTGCACAAAATGTGCAGTAAATTGATGCGGACTAGCTGCTGCGGACTGCGGGAAAAGTACTTCCCTTCTCCCTATCAGTGCAGGATAGAGAGAAGGGACAGCACTTTCCCTTGTGAAAGTCAAAGAAATTCATACTTACTGGCGTTGTCTTGGTGACGCGTCCCTCCTTCGGCATCCAGCCCGACCTCCCTGGATGACGCGGCAGTCCATGTGACCGCTGCAGCCTGTTATTGGCCTGTGATTGGCTGCAGCCGTCACTTAGACTGAAACGTCATCCTGGGAGGCCGGACTGGAGACAGAAGCAGGGAGTTCTCGGTAAGTATGAACTTCTATTTTTTTTGACAGGTTGCTGTATATTGGGATCGGTAGTCACTGTCCCGGGTGCAGAAACAGTTACTGCCGATCGCTTAACTCTTTCAGCACCCTGGACAGTGACTATTTACTGACGTCTCCTAGCAACGCTCCCGTCATTACGGGAGCCCCATTGACTTCCTCAGTCTGGCTGTAGACCTAGAAATACATAGGTCCAGCCAGAATGAAGAAATGTCAAGTTAAAAAAGCAAAACGCATCCGCAGCACACATAACATGTGCATGACAGCTGCGGACTTCATTGCGGAAATTAGAATCTCCATTGAAGTCAATGGAGAAATTCCGCCATGAGTCCGCCACTGCTCCGCAACAGACAGAGCATGCTGCGGACACCAAATTCCGCTCCGCAGCCTATGCTCCGCAGCGGAATTTTACGCATCGTCTAAACGAACACTGCTAAATTAAAGTTGAAGTCAATGGAGAAACGGCTCCGCTGCGGATTAACGCTGCGGAGTGTCCGCAGCGGAATTTAAGTGAAATTCCGCCACGTGTGAACCCAGCCTTACAGTGCCATCCAGTGCTCCCTTAACAGTGCCAACCACAGTGCTCCAATAACAGTGCCAACCAGTACTCCCATAACAGTGCCAGCTACAGTGCTCCCATAACAGTGCCAGCTACAGTGCTACCTTAACAGTGCCAGCCACAGTGCTCCCATAACAGTGCCAGCCACAGTGCTCCCATAACAGTGCCAGCCACAGTGCTCCCATAACAGTGCCAGATACAGTGCTCCCATAACAGTGCCAGATACAGTGCTCCCATAACAGTGCCAGCCACAGTGCTCCCATAACAGTGCCAGCCACAGTGCTCCCATAACAGTGCCAGCCACAGTGCTCCCATAACAGTGCCAGCCACAGTGCTCCCATAACAGTGCCAGCCACAGTGCTCCCATAACAGTGCCAGCCACAGTGCTCCCATAACAGTGCCAGATACAGTGCTCCCATAACAGTGCCAGATACAGTACTCCCATAACAGTTCCAGCCACAGTGCTCCCATAACAGTGCCAGCCACAGTGCTCCCATAACAGTGCCAGATACAGTGCTCCATAACAGTGCCAGCCACAGTGCTCCCATAACAGTGCCAGATACAGTGCTCCATAACTGTGCCAGCCACAGTGCTCCCATAACAGTGCCAGATACAGTGCTCCCATAACCATGCCAGCCTGTGCTCCAATAATCATGCCAGCCACAGTACTCCCATAACAGTGCCAACCACAGTCACAGTCATAGCTGCAACAACAGTTCTAGTCAGTTCTTGTAATGGGCCCCATTGAGAGATCTGTAACAGGGACCCCACCTACCAGGTGCCATTTATAATACTGGTGTCTTCTTATGTGATAGAGGGGCCTTTTCGCCGCCTCAGGCACTGGAACCCAGATACGACTGCTGCCTCTGCACTCCTTATAGCCAAGTAGTTTTCACCCACAACGCTCCAATAATATCTTTCCCACAACAGCACCAGCACAGTGCCCCAATCACAATGAATCTCACGTAGCAAGAGCTCCTACTCGGCAGGGGCTACACGGGATTGTGATTGGGCACTTGGGAGGAATGCATTAGGGATAGTCTGAAAAAAGGCTGCTATATGTATATATATGAATATGAGTTCCTGCATTCTGTTGTTTCTCCACTAGATGCCGCTCTAGTTCTGTGTTTTGATTTTGGATTTTTTCAATGTACAAAATGATTGTAGACTTAGGCTTTTTCTTCTTCTTCCTCCAGTCCAATCACAGGCTGCAGCGGTCACATGGACTGCCGCGTCATCCAGGGAGGTCGGACTGGATGTCAAGAGAGGGCATCACCAAGACAACGGCCGGGGTACGTATGAACTTTTTTGTACTTTCAAACGCTGTGGAAACTCTGCCCGAAAGGGCTGCCCCTTCTCTCTATCCTGATAGAGAGAAGGGGCTGCCGATTAGTGCAGAGAAAATGGGTCCGTAAATGCGGGTGGAATACTGGTGACACCGGACCCGTATTTACGGACAGGAAAAAATACGTTCGTGTGCATGGGGCCTAAAACAGCAAAATTTCCTGCATTTTTTACTGCAGCAATTCAGTCCACTTTCCGCAGCAGGAACTCACATTCTGCGGTACGAAAAATACATACCGCAGGTGAATTTCTGCGCCAAAATTTTACGCATCGTGAGGATAAGATTACATGTGGACAAGTCCTTAACCCCTTCCCGCCCCAGCCCTATTTCAGATTTTCATTTTCGTTTTTTCCTTCCAAAAGCCATAACGTCTTTATTTTCCCGTCGATATAGTCCTATGAGGGCTTGATTTTTGCAGGGCGAGTTGTAGTTTATCGTGCCATATAATGTACTTGGAAACGGGAAAAAAAATAATCGTGGGGTAGAAAATGAAAAAAAACAAGCGATTCCTCCATTGTTTTTTGGGCGTCGTTTTTACCGAATTCACTGTGCAATTAAAACAACATGTTAACTTTTTTCTGTGGGTCAATTCGATTGCGGCGATACCAAATATATGTCGTTTTTTCTATATTTTACAACTTTTACAAGTAAAAACCGAAGTGTAAAAAAGAACATTTATTTTGTGTCGCCAAATTCTGAGAGAGCCATAACTTTTATATTTTGATCACTTTTTATTTCATCTTTTGTGGGCGATGAGGTGACCAAAAAATAGAGATTCTGGCGCTTACAATTTATTTTTTTACGGCGTTCACCGTGCGGGTTACATAATGATATATTGTAATATTTTACGGACGCGGCGATACCAATTATGTTTATTTATTTTTTACTATCCTCTAGAGGGAAAATGGGAAAAGGGGGGTGTTTGGAACTTTTAATCTTAAATTTTTTTTAAAATAAAAACACAACTTTATTTTACTCATTTTTACTTTTTTTATTAGTCCCCCTAGGGGACTTCAACCAGCGATCGTTAGATCGCTTGCACTATATACTGCAATACTAATGTATATATCGTGATTCTGACAGGCATCTATTAAGCCCTGCCGGAGGCATAGCTTAATAGGCTCACAAAGATGGCGGACGTGGGGGCCTTCATTAGGCCCCCAGGCAGCCATAGCAACCATCGCTTTCCACGATTGCATTGCGGGGGGCGTGATGAGCTGTTAGAGGGGGTCGCCCCCCTCTTTCTAACGATTTAAATGCTGTGGTCGCTATTGACCGCGGCATTTAATGAGTTAAACAAGCGGGATCGTGCACGAGTGTCATATACAGCCGACACCGGTATCGTATGGAGCGGGTTCACTCCGTGAGCCCGTTCCATACTTCCCCTTCCCGACTTTGGCGTATGGATACGTCAAATGTCGGGAAGGGGTTAAACTTCATGTTAGTTCCTGATTTATTCGTCCTTGTCTACCAAGGTGCCTTCCTGCCGGGACGTATGAGATTCCCATCTTGGCAGGGAAGGGTTAAAGAAGTTGTCCAGGATTAGAAAAACATGGCTGCTTTCTTCCAAAAACAGCGCCAGACTTGTCCATGGGTCGTGCCTGGTATTGCAGCTCAGCTTCATTGTAGTAAAAGAGGCAGGGCTGCAATAGCACACACAACCTGTGGGCAGGTATGGCAGTGGTGCAGCAGAGTCCCCCCCCCCCCACTACTGAACATGGATAGAAATGGACTAGAAGAGAGAGCTGAGGTAACAGGTCTGACTCAAAAAGTGATCGCAGCATATTCCATGTTAAAGGAATACCCTTATTTTGGAAAACGAGGCGTAAAAAAACGCCCCGTCGGAACAGAGCGCCGTATTTCCCATTGAAATCAATGGGCAGATGTTTGTAGGCGTTCTTCCATTTTTTTCAGGCATTTTTGGAGGTGTAAACGCCCCAAAATACGCCTGAAAACACTCCGTGTGATCATACCCTGATTGCAGAAGAGGCTGTTCTTCATGAGACAAACCTTAGAGAGGCGCTGTCACCACATTATAAGTGGTCTATCTTGTACATGATGTGATCGCCCACTTGGTCATATAGTAAAACACGCCCAGTTGTCCATTGAGAGACTCATTAGCATAAAGCTAAAATAGGTCATAGCGCCGATCACATCACGTACAATATAGGCCGCTTATAACGTGGTGACAGAGCCTCTTTAAGCGCTTTATTTCGGCCTTTCTTCTTGGAGGTTCTCCAGGTTTTGAGGAAATAAAACAGAGACTGGCGGGAGACCACAGGGTCATCGGCGCTGGAGCAGCGGGGAATTTCCAGGGGACTATGGGCTTTTTTTTATTTTACCATACACGCAGCTGTCCAATGTTTTGGGGTGCATATAAATGTCAGTCATGAGGTGTCGTAAAGAAGAGAAACGTGTCACAAGTCATTTATTATGTACAATGTTCCTCATGACACTAATAATAAATCTCTTCCAATATCTCCGCTCACTGGTAATGGCAGTTGTAATATTTCCTATACGAGCTCCTGGGTGGCTCATGGCAACGCTGCTCTGTTGTCATGGTTATTACCGGCTTCAGCTGCGGCCTAGTAGAGGACAGCGGGGGATCTCCAGAACGGCGCCATTCAGGTGACATATCGGGGGCAGGTAGAGCGCCATAACTCTGATCAGAAGCCGACATCTCAGTGTTAGAGGGTAAATCAGACGTCCGGTGACTATAACAAGAAGACGCCAGGACATGTCCACAGGGGAGATAATAAAAGCGCTGGATTATGGGGACACTCCTGCAGGAGAGCGGTTTTATCTTATCTGGATCTGAGTGAAGCTGCACAAGGACCTGCGATCCCTCCATTTCTGCAGACGCCGGAGATTCAGGACCTCCCAGTGACGTCACTATTCAGCAGTTCCATGACTCTGGGGGTGACAATCACTCCATGGAAATGAGGACGAGGGGACGGCAGCAGCGTCCAGACCAGAGGACCGAGCAGCCCCTCCATCAAGTCCTCCCGTGTGACAGACCCTCCTGCTTCTGCATTAGGAGGCAGGAGACGTCAGTACAGCAAACGGCCGAGCCCTGAACAGAAAGACGTCACCCAGATACCGCAGCGGAGGATTCAGGAGCGCTGGGAAGTCTTCATCTGTGGCCGGAGGTTTCCTGTAAGACAGGTGAGAGCGGGGGTGGAGCTTCACACCTGTCCGCCCACTGGTTTACCCACAATTCTCCTTGTCTTTACCCCTCTCACCTGCTCACTTATAGGGTCTATCTGCTTTATACACCCCCTGTCCATATACTCTATTACACCACATGGCCGTCATTACACAGAGCAGCCCCCCCTCCCCCGCAGCCACGCTGTATATATGTTGTGTATATAATGTTCATATGTCTACAGGTTGTGTGTTAATATAAATATAGAGTGTAATTCCTTTAATCCGGCATCCAATAATCCAGACACTCTGATAATTCAGCACTTGTTTCTAGCACAGAACTGCAATATAAACCCACAAATCAAGGAGCACTGTGTGTGGGGATCCCCCAATTATTATACTGGAGCAGGATCATGTAATACCCAAGTCTCCACCAAAAGTAAACAATGGAGGTTGGGAGCCAAAGGGGCCCTAACCATTTGTCAGTACAGGGCCCAGATACTACTAATGGCGCTCTGGGTCTGGTGTCTTAATTGAATTTGGGGTCTAGTCAGGGGTCTGAATATATTCAGGTGTCTGGTCTAGAGACAGTATTAATATCGGGGTCTGAATTAATTTAGGGTTCTGGTCTGGGGTCTGAATTGAATTTTGGGGTCTGACATCTGACAGATTTTTATCCAATGTAAGTAAAAAAAATGTACATTACTATTCAATGGCAGCAAGAAGAGATCTTAAAATCGTAAGGAAATAATACAGAAAGTATATTGAAAAATTTTATATCTTTCCTTTATACAAAAAATAATTTTTATTCGCAGAAACTGGAATAGCCCTTTAACCCTTTAAGGACCAGACTGATTTTCGTTTTTATGCTTTTTTTTTCCGCCCTGCCTTCAAAGAGTAATAACTTTTTTATTTTTTTGTTGACACGGCCATGTGTGGGTTTCATTTTTACGGGACAAGTTGTACTTTCTAATGGTGCTATTTAACCCCTTCCCGCATTTGTCGTAAGTATACGACATGGAAAGCCAGTGCTTCCCGCAAAATGTCGTATGCTGTAACGGCGGGACCGAAGTTAACTTCGATCCCCGACATTAACCCCTTAAATGCAGCCGTCAAAAGCGATGGCTACATTAAAGGTGTTTGCATCTCATCGACACCCCAGCAATGAAATCGCTGGGGTGTCGGTGGCTGCAATGGCAACCGGAGGCCTAATAGTGGCCTCCCGGTGTGCCTAGCATGGAAAACTTCCAGCCCCAGCCCGGAGGCGTGGCCTGAAAGGCTTCCATAGCCGCCGGCAAGATGGCGCCGGTAGGTAGTGCAATGTATCAGAAAAAAAAATCTGACAGTTGGACCTTCAAGTCTCCTAGTGGGACTAAAGTAAAGTGTAAAAAAATGTGAAAAAAAAGTTGTCAAAAATATAATAAAAGTTTTAAGTAATAAAATAAAACACAATCGCCCTTTTTCCCTTATCAAGTCCTTTATTATTGAAAAAAATAAATAAAGCATACATATTTGGTTCTCACAACTTGGCGACAGAAAAAATACATTCTTTTTACAAAAGCAATTTTATTGTGCAAAAAGTTGTAAAACATAAAAAAGTGCCATAAATTAGGTATCGCCGGAATCGTACCGACCCGCAGAATAAAGTTAACATGTAATTTATAACGCATGGTTAACGCTGTATAAAAAAAACCCTAAAAAAACTATGTCAGAATTGCTGTTTCTTGGTCACCTTGCCTCTCAGAAAATAGGATAAAAGGTGATCAAAAAGTCGCATGTACCCCAAAATGGTACCAATAATAACTACAGCTTGTCCCTCAAAAAAACAGCCCTCATACCACTACATCTATGAAAAAATAAAATTAGTTAAGGCTCCAATAAGTCAGGAAATAAAAACATGCAGTTGTGCAGATCAGAGGGGAACATTTCGTCTGTTTCAAGATACGATTTATCAGGGCCCTCAAATTAGGGAACCATGAAGGGGGGGCCCAAACATATCTGCTAGAAGCGAGGGTGCCCGTATTATACCAGGACAACACTTTCCCAGCAAAATTCCACAAACTGCAAAGGTGCGGAGTGTGGACCAAAAGGGGGATAAGAAAGGACGCCATATATCAGTGCGACACCGGCCTGTGCAGAAAGGATTGCTTCACAGCGTAACACACATCTATGGATCATTTTATTATTTTTTTACCCCATTATTATGCCACCTGACTATGCCCCTGATGTACTCTGCCCAGCTTACATGTACCCCCACATTATAAATGGAAACACCAGTAATACTCAAAAAAAACTACTACCAAGCAAAATCTACGCTTCAAAAGCCAAATGGCGCTCCCACCCATCTGAACCCTACAGTGTGCCCAAACAGCAGTTTACTTCCACATATATGGCACCGCCATACCCGGGAGAACCCTTTTAACAATTTTTGGGGTGTGTGTCTACAGTGGCATAAGCTGGGCACGACAAACTTGCCACTGAATTGGCAATTCTGGGGAAAAATTTTAATTTTTACTTTGCACCATACGCAGCGCATTACTTTATGGAAAAAACCTGTGGGGTGAAAATGCTCACTACACCCCTTACTAAATGCCTTGAGGGGTGTAGTTTCTAAAATGGGGTCACTTCTGGGGGGTTTATTTTATTATTTCCCATCTGAGCCTCTGCAATTGTGAACCAATTCTGTGTAAATCGCCAAATTAGGCCTCAATTTCACATGGTACTCTCTCAATGAGCCCTGTCAAATGTCCAGGCAAAAGATTAGGGTCCCATGTAGGGTGATTCTAAAACCGAGAAACACAGCATAATAATTAGAGAGCTGTCTTGTTATGGTGACACAAGCTGGGCACCACATATTGGCATATCTATGGAAAAAAATCCAATTTTCACTCTGCAATATCGAGTGCACACTAATTTATGCAAAACAGCTGCAGAGTTAACATGCTCACTACACCACTAGGTAAATACATTGAGGGGTGTAGCTTCCAAAATGGGGATCACTTTTGGGGGGTTTCCACTGTTTTGGTCCCACAGGGGTTTTGCAAATGCGACATAGCGACCAGAAACCAATCCAGCAAAATCTGTACTCCGAAAGCTAAATTGTGCTCCTTCCCTTCTGAGCCCTGCTGTGTGCCCAAAAATGAGTTTATAATCACATATGGGGTATTGCCGTAGTCGGGAGAAATTGCTTAACAAAGGTTTGGGTTCTTTTTCTGCTTTATTTTTTGAGAAAATGAAAATTTTTGAGCTAAAGCTACGTCTTATTGGGGAAAAAAAATAAAATTTTTATTTTCACTGCCCAATTCAAATAAAATCTATGAAACAGCTGTGGGGTCAAAATGCTCACTACACCCCTAGATTAATTCCTGAAGGGGTGTAGTATCACAAATGGAGTCACTTTTGGGTAGTTTCCACTGTACCGGTACCTTAGGGGCTTTGCAAAAGTGACATGGTGTCAAGAAACCAATCCAGCAAAATCTGGGCTCCAAAAGCGAAATGACGCTCCTTCTCTTCTGTTCCTTACCGTGTGCCCAAACAGCAGTTTATGACCACAAATGGGATATTGCCGTACTCAGGAGAAATTGCTTTACAAATGTTGGGGGGTTCTTTTTTTCCTTTATTTGTTGAGAAAATTAAAAATGTTGACCTAAAGCTACATCTTATTGATGAAAAAGGATTGTTTTTATTTTCACTGCCCAATTCTAATAAATTCTATGAAACAACTGTGGGGGTCAAAATGATCACCTCACACGTAGATCTTAAGGGGTGTAGTTTCCAAAATGGGGTCACTTTTTTGGCGTTTTCATTGTTTTGTCCCCTCAAGGGCTCTGCAAATGTGACCTGGCCGCCGCAAACCATTCCTGCTAAATTTGACCTCCAAAAGCCAAATAGCGCTCTTTCCCTTCTAAGCCCTGCCGTGTGTCCAAACAGCCGTTTATTACCACATGTGGGGTATTGTTTTACTCGGGAGAAATTGCTTTACAAATTTTGCGAAGCTTTTTCTCTTTTAATCCTTGTGGAAATGAGAAAAAATTAGCTAAACCTACATTTTCTTTGAAAGAATGTAGATTTTCATTTTCACGGCCTACTTCCAATAATTTCTGCAAAAAACCTGCAGTGTCAAAATGCTCATTATACCCCTATATAATTTCCTCCAGGGGTGCAGTTTCCAAATTGGGCCACTTGTGGGGGGTTTCCACTGTTTTGGTCCCTCAGGGGCTTTGCAAATGCGACATGGCCTCCGCAAACCATTCCTGCTAAATTTGAGCTCCAAAAGTCAAATAGCGCTCTTTCCCTTCTAAGCCCTGCCGTGTGTCCAAACAGACGTTTATGACCACATGTGGAATATTGTTTTACTCGGGAGAAATCGCTCTACAAATGTTGCGGTGCTTTTTCTCCTTTAGTCCTTTTGGAAATAAAAAAAAATTAGCTAAACCTACATTTTATTTGAAAGAATGTAGATTTTCATTTTCACAGCCTACTTCCAAAAAATGTCTGCAAAAAAACTGTCCGGTCAAAATGCTCACTATACCCCTAAATAAATTCCTTTGAGGGGTGTAGTTTCCCAAATGGGGGCACTTTTGGGGTGTTTCCACTGTTTTGGTACCAAAAGAGCCCTTCAAAACTGACGTGAAGCCTAAAATATATTCTAATAAAAAGGAGACCCCAAAATCCTCTAGGTGCTCCTTTATTTCTGAGGTCTGTGCTTCAGTCCATTAGCACACTAGGACCACATGTGGGATATTTCCTAAAACTGCAGAACCTGGGCAATAAATATTGAGTTGCGTTTTCTGGTTAAACTTTGTGTTACAAAAAAAATGGATTAAAAATTTATTTCTGCAACAACAAAAAATTTAGTTTGTAAATTTCACCTCTACTTTTGTTTAATTCCTGTGAAACGTCTAAAGGGTTAAGAAACTTTCTAAATGCTGTTTTGAATACTTTGAGGGTGAAGTTTTTAAAATGGGGTGACTTTTTGGTGGTTTCTAAGATCTAAGGCCCTCAAAGCCACTTCACAACTGAACTGGCCCCTGTAAAAATAGCCTTTTGAAATTTTCTTGAAAATGTGAGAAATTGCTGCTAAAGTTCTAAGCCTTGTAACATCATAGAAAAATAAAAGGATGTTCAAAAAACGAGGCAAATCTAAAGTAGACATATGGGGGATGTTAATTAGCAATAATTGTGTGTGGTATTACTTTCTGTCTTACAAGCAGATACATTTAAATTTAGAAAAATGCAAATTTTTGCAATTTTTCGTTACATTTTGGTGTTTTTCACATTTAAATACTGAACATATCGAGCAAATTTTGCGAGTAACATAAAGTCCAATGTGTCATGAGAAAACAATCTCAGAATCGCTTGGATAGCTTAAAGCATTCCAAAGTTATTACCACATAAAGTGACACATGTCAGATTTGAAAAATGAGGCTCTGTCAGGACGGTCAAAAGTGGCTAAAGAGGGAAGGTGTTAATAGGGGGAAATTTTTTTTTAGAATGGAGTGGAATTGGAAAAAAACAGCAGGCCGGCATTTTCTTATGGATTTCGTTTATACGGTGTTCACTGTACAGTGAAAGTGACGTGTTACCTTTATTCTGAGGGTCAGTGCGATCGCGGTGATACCAAATTGATATAGTTTTTGTTATGTTTTATTAAATACAAAGTTTGAAAAAAATATTTGCACCAAATTGTGACCCCCATAATAACTTTTTTATATTTCTGTGTACAGGGCTGCGTAAGGCGTCTTTTTGTACGTAGAAAGATGTGGTTTTTATTGATACCATTTTGGGGAATATCGGGCATTTCAAACACTTTATTCAATTTTGTGGGTGGTTGTAGTTGCAAAAAAACAGCGATTCAGACATTTTTTATTTTTTTCACGCTACGGCGTTCACCATATTGGATAAATATTTTTATATTATTATAGTTTGGGTATTTTCGGACGCAGGGATACCTAATGTGTTTATTTTTATATTGTGATCTAGGGAATTATTTTTATTGTTTTTTAGCCCCTCTAGGGGATTTGTACCTGCGATCATTGGATCGCTTGTGCCATAGACTGCAATATCACAGTATTGCAGTCTATGGTGAAATCAGTACTTTGTTATTGAGACCTGCCACAGGCAGGTCCTAATAGCAATCTTCCTATAGCAGGGCTGGGAGCGTTCACAAGGCGGCCAGCTGCTAGAGGAACACACCGGCTCCCACCATCTTGCCGCGTGTGAGCCGGTGTTACACAGCAGAGACCCAGCGGCTATGACGCCCGCTCTGCTTCTGAGCAGGCGCCATATTTAAATACCCTTTCCTTTACATAAATAGCCAGTGCAGCGACAGGAAAGGGTTAACAGGAAATAACTCAGAAGCAAAACGTTCTTCTTTTCTGCCTCCCTTCAGCCCCCGTAGCATTGATTTTATCATATCTCTATATAAATAGTAAATCTGTCTAGTTATGAAGTGATATGTCACCTCACCATACTGTAGCGTTACATTACTAAGCAGTCTTGCCATTCAGGAGTGTGGACGATTTGGGTGACAACAGTTGTCTGTGTTTTCTCTGGGCAGATATACAGAAGTGTCCTTCCTTAACTTATGTCTTCGGCCCCATGCACACGACCGTATTTTTCATCCGTAATTACGGACCCATTCATTTCTATTGGCCACGGACACCTTTCTGTACTTTTGCTGAAAAAATGATAGAACCTGCCACTCTCCCATAGAAGCCTATGGGCGCTTCCGTATATACGGACGGCTACCGATGTGTATCCGTAAACCGTCCGTATTTACAGAAGCGTTGCTAAGCAACATGTTGGTGACATCATTTGCAGCCTTCCTTTTTTTTAACGTATCCGTATATACGGATCAAATACGGATGCACTACAGACCGTATTTGCGGATATCGTTCCATATATATACGGATAAGTTACGGATGACTACGGATTCGTATTTACCGACAGTATTTACGGATAGATGAAAATACGGTCATGTGCATGGGGCCTAACCCGAGATGTATGGCGCGAGATGTTAAACGAAGATGTAAAAGAAAGTATTTACTCCGACGGATGCCATATGTCGCCCACAGACTCCCATGTTAAAAACAAGTGTACGTTGCTTTTTTTTGCTAGATGGCACGAGATTGTATTGAATTGGTATTATGATACATTGTATAACTTGATGCAAGTTCAGGGTATGTGCACACACACTAATTACGTCCGTAATTGACGGACGTATTTCGGCCGCTAGTAGTGGACCGAACTCAGTGCAGGGAGCCGGGCTCCTAGCATCATACTTATGTACGACGCTAGGAGTCCCTGCCTCTCCGTGGAACTACTGTCCCGTACTGAAAACATGATTATAGTACGGGACAGTTGTCCTGCAGAGAGGCAGGGACTCCTAGCATCGTATATAACTATGATGCTAGGAGCCCGGCTCCCTGCACTGTGTTCGGTCCGGTACTTGCGGCCGAAATACGTCCGTAGATTACGGACGTAATTAGTGTGTGTGCACATACCCTAAGGGTTAACACATCTGTAAGGCCCAGTTCACACAAAGTTTTTTGATGCGAAAACCGTATCAGAATTAGTGTCAAAAAAAGTCCCAAACCGCCTCCCATTGATTTCAATGGGAGGCGGAGGCGTTTTTTTCCGCGGCGGCTTTCATCCGCTCGTGTTACAGAAAAGCGGCATGCTCTTTCTTTCCGCGGTTCCGCCTCTGACATCCCATTGAAATCGATGGAAGGCAGAGAAAGCGTTTTTCGAGCTGTTTTTTACCCGAAAAATGCAGCGAAAAAGGCCACGAAAATAGCGGCAAGAATTTGCAGGCAGATTTTCCATTCCTGAATGAATTTTGAGGCAGATTTTTCTGCCTGCAAAAAAACTCTGTGTAAACAGGGTCTAACTGAGAATTATTATTTTTATTTACAATCTATTTACTGTTTTTTCTTCCCTTTTTAGAGATGACGTGTCTTCATAAGTTACAAGAGGTATGTGACTATTTAATATGAATGTATTGTCTGCGTTATTCAAATAGAGTATATATGTATACTGCTACACATGGCCGGACGTGTTGCACCCGTAAAACGTAAAATGGCGTAATCAGGAAAGATTGGTGACATATTTAGGAATGAATGACTCTCTTTTATGGACAGTTGTAGACACATGAAGAATTTTTGTGGGAATGATCTTCTACATGGGGAATAATGCCGCGGTTGCAGATATCTTCTAATGTCTGCCCCTTAGGGTATGTTCACACGAGGGCGTCCGTAACGGCTGAAATTACGGGGATGTTTCAGCCTGAAAACATCCCCGTCATTTCAGCCATAACGGCATGTGCAGGCGCTTGAACGCCGCGTCCATTACGGACGTAATTGGCGCTGCTATTCATTGGAGTCAATGAATAACCGCTCCAATTACGGCCAAAGAAGTGACAGGTCACTTCTTTGACGCGGGCGTCTATTTACGCGCCGTCATTTGACAGCGGCGCGTAAATATACGCCTCGTGTGAACAGACAAACATCTGCCCATTGCTTTCAATGGGCAGATGTTTGTCAGCGCTATTGAGGCGCTATTTTCGGACGTAATTCGGGGCAAAAACGCCCGAATTACATCCGTAATTAGTGTGTGTGAACATACCCTTACATGAAGAGAGTCTCTATAGTGAGACATATGAGAATGCGTGTACGATTGGGAGCAGATCCCATATACAGCCCCCATATCCTTCCAAATCACTTTACCGCATCATGGGAAATACCTATTTTTGTTGGCAGCTTTGCCCATGAAGGAACTTTATGCAACAAGTAAAGAATGGGGAGAGAACCTCCAGCTCACCTGACACACTCCTGTGTGTCGTGGATAGCGCCCGGATCCTCGTGTCGGCACACGGGTATCAACAGGAAAGGAGGAAGAAGGTAGGATCCAGCGCTGGATCCTACCTTCTTCCTCCTTTCCTAAGGAACTTTATGCTTTAGGTTGGGGCTACATGGGAATTTCTAATCATGTGCAACACAAATGACTACTACCGTGTTTCCCCGATAGTAAGACACCCCCGATTGTAAGACGTATCGGGGGTTTCAGGGGGGTCGGCTAATATAAGCCGTACCCCGAAAGTAAGACATATGTCTTACTTTCGGGGAAACACGGGGGTATTGCCGCCTCCTGCCCACTTCCGCGCCGCCCCCCTCTCCATACGTCTCCATCAGCGGCAGGAGCACGGCTGTTATACACAGCCTGGCTCCTGCTGCAACTGCCGGAATCGAAGCGCGCGCCGATTCCGGCAGTTTAACCCATTAAATGCCGCTGTCAATAGTGACAGCGGCATTTAATGTGTTTGACAGAGGGGGGAGCTCCCTCTGTCACCCGATCGGCGCCCCCGCAAACAAATCGCGGGTCGCCGTCGGGTTTCCATGACAGCCGGGGGTCTAACAAAGACCCCCAGGTCTGCCTTCAGCATCTGCCTGTTAGGCGATGCCGGAGGCATGACCTAATAGGTTGCCTGTCAGTTTTACACTGACAGGCAATAATGCTTCGGTATACTAAGTATACCAAAGCATTATATATGCGATCGGCACATCGCATAGTGAAGTCCCCTGGTGGGACTAAAAAAAAAAATGTAAAACAGTTAAATAAAGTTTGTGAAAAAAAAAAAAAAAAAAATTCGACAATTTTTTTACAATATAAGACATACCCCGAAAGTAAGACATAGTCGGGCTTTTGGGGATAAAAAGAAAGTAAGACACTGTCTTACTTTCGGGGAAACACGGTAGTACTACAGGGGCTCAGCAAATGTGACATGGCGCCCAGAAACCATTCCAAAATCCAAATGGTGCTCCTTCCATTCTGATCCCTACCGTGTGTCCAAACAGATGTTTATGACCACATGTGGGGTACTCTTTTACTCGGGAGAAATTGCTTTACAAATGTTGTGGTGCTTTTTCTCCTTCAGTCCTTGTGGAAATGAAAAAAAATTAGCTAAACCTACATTTTCTTTGAAAAAATTAAGATTTTCATTTTTACGGCCTACTTCCAATAAGTTCTGTAAAACGCCTGTAGGGTCAAACTGCTCACTGTACCCCTAGATAATTTCCTCATGGGGTGTAGTTTCCAAAATGGGGTCACTTGTTGGGGGTTTCCACTGTTTTGTCCCCTCAGGGGCTTTGCAAATGCGACATGGCCTCCGCAAACCAATCCTGCTAAATTTGAGCTCCAAGAGCCAAATGGCGCTCTTTCCCTTCTCAGCCATGCCATGTGTCCAAACAACCGTTTATTACCACATGTGGGGTACTGTTTTACTCGGGAGAAATTGCTCTACAAATGTTGTGGTGATTTTTCTACTTTAGTTCTTTTGGAAATGAAAAAAAATTAGCTAAATCTACATTTTATTTGAAAAAATGTAGATTTTCATTTTCATGGCTTAGTTCCAAAAATTTTTGCAAAAAAACTGGCGGGTCAAAATGCTTGCTACACCCCTAAATAAATTCCTCGAAGGGTGTAGTTTCCCAAATGGGGTCACTTTTGGGGGGTTTCCACTGTTCCACAAGACCTCTTCAAAGCTGACATGGTGCCTAAAATATATTCCAATAAAAAGGAGGCCCAAAATCCACTAGGTGCTACTTTGCTTCGGAGGCCGGTGCTTCAGTCCATTACCGCACTAGGGCCACATGTGGGATATTTCCTAAAACTGCAGAACCTGGGCAATAAATATTGTGTGGCATTTCTCTGGTTAAACCTTCTGTGGTACAAAAAAAATGGATTCAAAATGAATTTCTGGAAAAAAATAATGAACTTTGTAAATTTCACCTCTAGTTTGCCTTAATTCCTGTGAAATGTCTAAAGGGTTAAGAAAGTTTCTAAATGCTGTTTTGAATACTTTGAGGGTGAAGTTTTTAAAATGGGGTGACTTATTGGGGGTTTCTAATATCTAAAAGCCAATGGCCTCAAAGCCACTTCACAACTGAACTGGCCCCTGTAAAAATAGCCTTTTGAAATTTTCTTGAAAATGTGAGAAATTGCTACTAAAGTTCAAAGTCTTATAACGTCCTAGAAAAATAAAAGGATGTTCGAAAAACGATGCCAAACTAAAGTAGACATATGGGGGATGTTAGTTAGCAAAATTGTTGTGTGTTATAACTGCCTGTCTTACAAGCAGATACATTTAAATTGAGAAAAATGCTAATTTTTGCCTTTTTTCGCAAAATTTTGGTGTTTTTCCACAATTAAATACTGAATGTATCGGGCAAATTTTGCCAATAACATAAAGTCCAATGTGTCACGAGAAAACAATCTCAGAATCGCTTGGATAGGTAAAAGCATTCCGGAGTTATTACCACATAAATTGAAACATGTCAGATTTGAAAAATGAGGCTCTGTCAGGAAGGTCAAAAGTGGCCACAGCGGGAAGGGGTTAAAGAGGCTCTGTCACCACATTATAAGTGCCCTATCTCATACATAAGGAGATCGGCGCTGTAATGTAGGTGACAGTAATGCTTTCTATTAAAAAAAACATGATCTGTTTTCACCACTTTATTAGCGATTTTTGATTTATGCTAATGAGTGTCATAATGCCCAAGTGGGCGTGTTTTTACTTCAGACCAAGTGGGCATTGTACAGGGGAGTGCATGACGCTGACCAATCAGCGTCATGCACTCCTCTCCATTCATTTAGGCAGCGCATAGGGATCCTTTTAGATCGCTATGTGCTGTCTTATACTAACACATTAACAATACTGAAGTGTTTAGACAGTGAATAGACATTCCACGGGATGTCTATTCACAATCTCTGCACTTCTTTAATGTGTCTATGGTAGTTACAGCAGAGCACAGCGTAATCTCGCGAAATTACGCTGTAGATGACTGGTTACAACGAGATGTTTCCCTAGAAAAGGGACAAAATAAAGAGAGTCCTAAAGAGGCCAAAATAAATAGTACCCAAATGAGGACCATATAAATAGTGCCCGAGGACCACTGAAATGGTGCCTGCGTATGGCCAAAAAACAGATGCCCTAGAAAAGGGTCAAAACAAATAGAGCCCTAAAGAGGCCAAAATAAATGGTACCCAAATGAGGACCATAGAAATGGTGCCCAAGAAAGGACCATATAAATAGTGCCCGAGGACCACTGAAATGGTTCCTGCGTGTGGCCAAAAACAGATGCCCTAGAAAAGGGTCAAAACAAATAGAGCCCTAAAGAGGCCAAAATAAATGGTACCCAAATGAGGACCATAGAAATTGTGCCCGAGAAAGGACCATATAAATAGTGCCCGAGGACCACTGAAATGGTGCCTGCGTGTGGCCAAAAACAGATGATGCCCTAGAAAAGGGCCAAAACAAATAGAGCCCTAAAGAGGCCAAAATAAATGGTACCCAAATGAGGACCATAGAAATGGTGCCCGAGAAAGGACCATATAAATAGTGCCCGAGGACCACTGAAATGGTGCCTGCGTGTGGCCAAAAACAGATGATGCCCTAGAAAAGGGCCAAAACAAAGAGAGCCCTAAAGAGGCCAAATAAATGGTACCTAGATGAAGACCATAGAAATGGTTCCTGAGTAAGGACTATATAAATAGTGCCTGAGGACCACTGAAATGGTGCCTGCGTGTGGCCAAAAACAGATGATGCCCTAGAAAAGGGCTAAAACAAAGAGAGCCCTAAAGAGGCCAAATAAATGGTACCTAGATGAAGACCATAGAAATGGTTCCCGAGTAAGTACTGTATAAATAGTGCCCGAGGACCACTGAAATGGTGCCTGCGTGTGGCCAAAAACAGACGCCCTAGAAAAGGGTCAAAACAAATAGAGCCCTAAAGAGGCCAAAATAAATGGTACCCAAATGAGGACCATAGAAATTGTGCCCGAGAAAGGACCATGTAAATAGTGCCCGAGGACCACTGAAATGGTGCCTGCGTGTGGCCAAAAACAGATGATGCCCTAGAAAAGGGTCAGAACAAATAGAGCCCTAAAGAGGCTAAAATAAATGGTAATGGATGAGTATAATATAGTGAGTGTGGATAGGTTTGTGTAAAATGGAAGTGTGTTATTTAGTGAGTGCAAATAAGTATATAATAGATGAGTGTAACTTAGTGAGTTTGGGTAGGTAGGTATATAATGGATGAGAGTAATATAGTGAGTGCAGATAGGTAGGTATATGTTGGATGAGTGTAATATAGGGAGTGCAGGTAGGAAGGTATATATTGGATGAGTGTAATATAGTGAGTGCAGATAGGTAGGTATATAATGGATGAGTGTAATATAGTGAGTGCAGATAGGTAGGTATATAATGGATGAGTGTAATATAGTGAGTGCAGGTAGGAAGGTAGGTATATAATGGATGAGTGTAATATAGTGAGTGCAGATAGGTAGGTATATAATGGATGAGAGTAATATAGTGAGTGCAGATAGGTAGGTATATATTGGATGAGTGTATATAGTGAGTGCAGATAGGTAGGTATATATTGGATGAGTGTAATATAGTGAGTGCAGATAGGTAGGTATATAATGGATGAGAGTAATATAGTGAGTGCAGATAGGTAGGTATATATTGGATGAGTGTAATATAGTGAGTGCAGGTAGGAAGGTAGGTATATAATGGATGAGTGTAATATAGTAAGTATGGGTTAGTAGGTGTATGTCACGTAGTGATGGAGGTATGTGGTGGTGGCCAGGAGCCAGAGGACGTCATGTAGAGGTAAGTATATGGCAGCCGCAGAGAGCCTTATGCCCCCTCTTTTTAGCCTTGTGGGGAAAGTGAAGACAACATTTCCAGAGGAGAGATGAAGCATGATCATTTTCCTCAGGTTCCCAAGATTTCTCCTCAGACCAAAGATTTTCTAATTGACCAGGTACCGGAGCTTCCCTCTGGACCTCTTGGTGCCCAGAATCCCGTTGACTTCATACTCTCTATCAGGAGTGGAGGAAGCAGGAGAACGAGGAAACTTCTTGGAGAAGTGATTGCGGAACAGAGACTTGGGAAGAGGCACATGAAAACATTTGGGAGTTTTCAAAGACTGTGGGAGTCGGAGCTTGTAGAAAACCAAGGATCCAATTTAAAACAGTGGGTCCTCAAACAAATGTACTTGGTGGATAACTAGACCTTGTCTCCTGGGTGGAATTGCGGAGGAACTCTATACTTCTTGTATGCATTTCCCTTCAATCGGCCTACTCCTTTAGGGCATGACCACACGTGGCGGATTTCCTCCGCAACTGTCCGCATCAATGCCGCACAGAATCTGCGTTGCAGATTCTGCTGCGGATCTGCACAAAATGTGCAGTAAATTGATGCGGACTAGCTGCTGCGGACTGCGGTAAAAGTACTTCCCTTTCTCCCTATCAGTGCAGGATAGAGAGAAGGGACAGCACTTTCCCTTGTGAAAGTCAAAGAAATTCATACTTACCGGCGTTGTCTTGGTGACGCGTCCCTCCTTCGGCATCCAGCCCGACCTCCCTGGATGACGCGGCAGTCCATGTGACCGCTGCAGCCTGTTATTGGCCTGTGATTGGCTGCAGCCGTCACTTAGACTGAAACGTCATCCTGGGAGGCCGGACTGGAGACAGAAGCAGGGAGTTCTCGGTAAGTATGAACTTCTATTTTTTTTGACCGGTTGCTGTATATTGGGATCGGTAGTCACTGTCCCGGGTGCAGAAACAGTTACTGCCGATCGCTTAACTCTTTCAGCACCCTGGACAGTGACTATTTACTGACGTCTCCTAGCAACGCTCCCGTCATTACGGGAGCCCCATTGACTTCCTCAGTCTGGCTGTAGACCTAGAAATACATAGGAGGGGGACTACCTTAAAAGGCTGGAGAGTGGGCTCTGACACCACCCCCAGACGAAGGCTTCCGGGCCGAAACGCGCGTCGGGGTGGACGCCAGTCATTTGCATTTGCATCCTGTCATGGGTAAGAGACATGTGCACATTTGCACAGTTCATTATTATGTATTTTTGATCTTCGGTCACTCGCTGCATGTGCTCTTTTTGTAACTGTGATTCATTACTGCTTGAGACATACTGTGCAGATTAATTACCAACATCTATATACCTTTGTTGCATTCGTCTCCCAGCACCTACCAAGTGTCCCATGATTAGCTGTTTGTACACCACTATGACTGTTATTTAACACAGGTGTGCTCAGTTTGTCTGCACAGCGTTGTTCTGTGAGATATTTGTTCTGGCTGTCCATTGTTTCCTGTGGTTCACATCTCTACTAATTTTATACATGTGATTATTTGTATTTTTAATTTGTCTCAATAAACTTTCATATCTTTTAACCCAATTCTCGTGTGTCAGACTCCTAGTTATAGGTTTTGTTGTGCTAGAAATACATAGGTCCAGCCAGAATGAAGAAATGTCAAGTTAAAAAAGCAAGACGGATCCGCAGCACACATAACATGTGCATGACAGCTGCGGACTTCATTGCGGAAATTAGAATCTCTATTGAAGTCAATGGAGAAATTCCGTCATGAGTCCGCCACTGCTCCGCAACAGACAGAGCATGCTGCGGACACCAAATTCCGCTCCGCAGCCTATGCTCCGCAGCGGAATTTTACGCCTCGTCTAAACGAACACTGCTAAATTAAAGTGGAAGTCAATGGACAAACGGCTCCGCTGCGGATTAACGCTGCGGAGTGTCCGCAGCGGAATTTAAGTGAAATTCCGCCACGTGTGAACCCAGCCTTACTTATAGACTCCTTGGCCTCCTGCCCTTTGTGCAAGAATTGAGTGAAACTGGCTGCTGGAACTTTGGACAGTGTTGGAACTGGCAGAGGGATTCTTGGATGCTGTCCATAAACCAAGGAAAAAGGTGTGGATTCCCAGGTGTAGTTATTATAAGCAAACTCTGCCCAGGGAAGAAGACTAGTCCAGTCATCTTGAAGTGCGGACACAAAATTGCTGAACAAGTTTTCCAAAACCTGGTTGAACCATTCCAATTCTCCATTAGATTAATGGTGGTAGGCGGAAAGAAAATCCAACTTAACTTCAAACAACTTGCAGAGTGGCCTTTAGAACTTTGAAGTAAATTTCACTCCTCTATCGAACACGATATGCTTAGGGAGTCATCGCAGACGAAAAATGTGTTTACTGAAGAGATTAGACAGACTTTTAGCAGAAGAAAGGCCGGTCAGAGGAATAAAGTGTGCCATCTTTGAAAAACAGTCAACTACGAACCAGATTACAGTACAACCAGAGCAACTTGGTAAGCCAAGTCCAACCTGCTTGATGAGGGTTTAGTTTATATGCCGTTTGCAGATACAATACATTTTTGTGATCGGTGTAGACAGTGATGGCATAATGAGCACCTTCTAGCAAACGTCTCCATTCTTCGAGAGCTAATTTTATGGCCAAGAGTTCCTGATCTCCAATGCCATCATTTTTCTGGGTAGGGGACAAGGCATTGGAGAAGAATCCACAGGAAAGCGTTTTTGCTTTATAATTTTTTTGAAAAAGAACAGCACGCACTCCTTACAGGCAGAGGAGAAGGCCTGTTTAAGGCTGATGAAAGCAGAAACGGCTTTAGAAGTCCGAATTTTGGCAATTAAACCCATTTTGGTGATAGCAGAGATGGGTGCCACCAGGTAAGAAAATTTAGGAATTAATTGTCGATCATAATTAGTAACTTCAGGAAGTCGTTGTATGGCTTTGAGTCCATGGGGACTAGACAATTTAAGTACTGCTGGATCTATTTGAATTCCTTGATCAGAGATATATCCTACAAAAGACAGTCTGGATCACTCAAAAAGCAATTTTTTAAGCTTGGCATATAGATGATTCTCTGTAAGTCGGTGCAGAACAAGACTCTATTGCTTGCGATGAGTATAGTGGTCTAGGGAGAAAACAAAAATGGCATCCAAATATAACAAAACACAGCCGTATAATAGATCTTGCAAAATGTCGTTAACAAGTTCTTGAAAGACAGCCGGGGATTTCTGAGACCAAAAGGCACAATTAGATATTCATGGTTTCCATCTCTAATATTAAACATGATTTTCCCCTCATTCCCTTCACAGATGTGAATCAAATTGTAAGTACCACCTAAGTCTAGCTTGGTGAAAATCTTAGCACCTTGCAGTCAGTCAAAGAGCTTGGAAATGAACGTGGGTTTTTTTTTATCGTGATTTCATTAAGACCTCGGTAGTTAATACAGGGCCTGTTCATCCTTGATGCGGTCTGCCAGACCTTTCCAAAACATAGCGACAAGAGAATCAATGTTCCACTGTAAGGCCCCATGCACACGACCGTGCCCGCAATCACGGCCCACGATTGCGGGCACGGCCGGCCGCCGACTGACAGCCGCATTTTCGGGCCGTGCTCCCATACAAAGTATGGGAGCACGGCCCGCAAAATGCAAAAGAACGGACATGTTCCATAATTCCCGGAACATTTCCACGGCACGGACACCCTTCCGTAGTGCTACGGCAACGTGTCAGTGTTCAATGAAAGTGAATGGCTCCGTTTTTGCGGACCGCAACTGCGGTCTGCAAAAACTGAGTTTTTTTCCAGTCGTGTGCATGGGGCCTTACTCTGTGGATAATGTGCAAAACTGGATGGCATATTGTCCTACTGGAGTAGTGACAAAGAAGCAGATGATGACTTTTTTAAAAGTCGTGAAAAATTCTTGGATAACAAAGATGATGGGTTTTTCCTTTTCCATAGAGGTGAAGCCCAGGCCTGCCGCCTCACCAGACAGTAGAGACAAGATGTTGGCTACCTTAGCGTGGTCGGAAGCAAATTGCTGCGCTAAAAGCTCAAAACGGATTTTGCATTGATTTAATCCTCTACAAGGCTTGGAGTCGCCTTTGTAAGGTGGAGGAGTTGTAGATGCAATCCAGGACTGAAGGCAGCAAATTGAGGAGGTGGCGATTGCGCCCCAGCAGCAGATAAAACACTTAAATGTGAAGAAACATTTTGTAATAACTGATACAATTGATACTAGCGGACACGTTGCCTGAAATGGTGTAGAAAGTTCTCTAGGATCTGGTTGACCCTCTCCACTTGGCCATTGAACTGTGGATGGTATGCAGAAGAAAGATCTAAATTGACTACCAGCAGGCCACACAGTGCTCTCCAAAATCTTTAGGTGAACTGTACACCGTGGTCAGAAACAATATGATGGGAAAGAACATGCAGACGAAATATATGCTGTATAAAGAGACCGGCAAGATGAGGAGCAGAAGGCAAACCAGACAAAAGATCAAAATGTGCCATTTTGAAGAAGCGATCTACCACCGGCCAGATGGTATTGCATTCGGGTGAAAGGAGTAGATCCCTCACAATGTCCATCGCAATATGTTGCCACAGAGAATCAGGGACTGGAAGAGGTAGAAGAAGGCCAGCTGGTCTGGACTTGGAGGTCTTGTTCCGGGAGCAGAAGGAACAGGAAGCGACATAGTCCTGAACATCCTGGACCATGGCTGGCTACCAAAATTGACGAGAAATTAGCTCTCTGGTTTTACGCACACCTGCGTGACCGGCCAGTTTAGGGTTATGTCCCCAGGAAAGCACTGTCCTTCTTCTGGCTGAGGGAACAAAGGTTTTACGATGATGGATATCCTTCAGTAGGACTGGAGCCACCAGAATGATGCGAGAAGGATCGATATAATATGTTTCACTTGATCAGAGGCATCAAATCACAGAGACAGATTAGGATATTACATCGCTGAAAGGTTTGGCCTCAGCTTACTTGTCCTTAAACACCCACAGCTCAGTTCTCAAATTGAAATACATGTCTCAGTGGGAGACGGATATGGGTCGGGAGTTCTCGGAGGAGGACTGGAGGGCTGCTTTACATCACTCACATAGGATATCCAAATGTGTCAATCATATAGAAGCCATTAGGATAATTCAGTTTCGTTGGTACCTCACACCTGTTACAACATATGCAAGCCTAGGCTTCTCCTTTGTGTTGGAGGGAATGTGGAGCAAGGGGCACATTATTTCATCTATGGTGGACATGTAAATCAGTCTACCCATTCTGGAAGCGTATCTTCCGCTACATATCAGAATTAATGGGAGCAGAACTTTTACCTTCCCCTGCATTGGCTTTAACTGATATGCAGATGGATGAGATCCCTTTAGAATATAGGTGGCCAATAAGCCATATTCTTATCGCTTCCAGATTCCATATAGCCAAGAGATGGAAAACAGCTGAGGCTCTGAATCTCTCGGAGGTGCTAAACAGGGTTTATCTTCACTTCTATTACGTATTGCACTTTGCTACATCTAAAGGTTATAGGCAGAAGTGTTTGTCTCAATGGGCCCCTTGGACGGAGTTACCCCATGTTCAACTTCTGCTCCGCAAGAACTCTGTCACTCTGTGAATGTATCTGTGCTAACTTATACATGGTTTTCGTATCCTGCATCATCCTGTTCCTTTTTGACATCTCATATGTATAATTGCTTGTATTTATCACCACCACTCTTTGTATGTCTGTTTTTATGTTTGTTTGTCTGTTAATATGTCAGTATGTCAACGTCCGAGGCACGTTTCTGATATCTAAAGGTGCAAGCTTTTTCTGTGTTCTGTGTACAACACTGTGAGACTGTATCATTGGGATGTTGTATACTTTTGTATTGTACTTTGGAAAAATAAAAACCAAGTTAATTTCAATTCACCGAGACAGAGCGTCAGCCTTAGTATTCCTTTCGGCAGGACGGAAATGTAACAGAATTTCAAATCAGGCAAAGAAGAGCGCCCACCTGGCCTGGCGCGGATTCAACCGCTGAGCGGTCTGTAGATAGACCAAATATTCGTGGTCTGAAAATAATTACAGGATGCATGACCCCTTCTAGCAGATGTTTCCACTCTTCCAATGCCAATTCAATGGCCAGAAGCTCCTGATCTCTAAGAGTAATTCTTCTCGGCAGGAGAAAATAACTAGGAGAAGAAGCCGCAGGTGACAGTCTTGCCGGTAAGACCTTTTTGCGTCAGGTCTGCACCTGCATCGATAGTAGAGGCATCCACCTCAAAGAAGAATTGCTTGGAGATGTCCGGATGCTGCAATATAGGGGCGGCAGAGACAGACTGAGTTGAAGAAATGCCAATTTGGTCTCTTGGGTCTCATTTTTGGCATTCACTCCTTTCTTTGTAAGAGCTGAAATAGGCGCCAGTAATGAAGAGTAGTGGGGAATAAACTGCCGGTAGAAATGTGCAAATCCCAGAAAGCGTTGAATTGCACGGAGACCCTGAGAACAAAGCCAGTTCAACACAGCAGATGTTTTGTTGGTGTCCATCTTCAATCCCTGGTCAGAGACTATATAATCTAGAAAGGGAAGGGAGGATTTCTGGAAGACCCACTTCTCCAACTTTGCACAGAGCTTATTCTCCAGCAACCGTTGAAAGACCTGTCGAACACGTTTCCAATGTGTAGTCAAAGCGCGTGAGAAAATCTTGATGTCGTCTAGATACATCACCACATTGACATATAACGGATGCCGGTGGATGTCGTTAACTTGCTTATCATTGCTTTGCATCAAAAGAGCCTTACAGGCAAAGACATTGCTGCTTGTAAGATTACCCCAAAATGAACCATTTATCGGATCATCCAGTACTTCAAGGAGAGAGGTTCATTTGCTATGAAGAAGGCTTCAGGGTGTCCATGAAATTCCAGCAAGTACCAGGACCTTCTCCTAAAGAGGATTCAGCTATGGGATCGGTTCAACAGCAGTGCAGCGCTTCCTCAGACATCTGTCAGTGCATCTGCACGCACAGTGAGGTGAAGGCTTTTGGAGGCTGGACTGGTGTCAAGAAGAGCTGCAAAGAAGCCACTTCTCTCCAAGAAAAACATCAAGGACAGACTGACATCCTGTTTTAAGTATATTGATTGGACTGCAGAGGACTGGGGTAAAGTTATTGTAACGCTGGCGGCAGGTCCCTCTCCTGCCAGTGGTCTCCGTCGCTGGATCCTGTACCTTGCTTGACAGCCTCCTCCACCACGAGGTCGCTAACGTCCACTGATGTCTCCTGCTCACGGCAGCCGGATCCCAAGTGCGCGCTGGCCCAGGCCGTTTCTTAAAGGGCCAGCATGTAAGTATATAATGGATGAGTGTAATATAGTGAGTTCAGGTAGGTATATAATGGATGAGTGTAATATAGTGAGTGCAGGTATGTATATAATGGATGAGTGTAATATAAAGAGTGCAGGTAGGTATATAATGGATGAGTGTAATATAGTGAGTGCAGGTAAGTATATAATGGATGAGTGTAATATAATGAGTGCAGGTAGGTATATAATATATGAGTGTAATATAATGAGTGCAGGTAGGTATATAATGGATGAGTGTAATATAATGAGTGCAGGTAGGTATATAATGGATGAGTGTAATATAGTGAGTGCAGGTAGGTATATAATGGATGAGTGTAATATAATGAGTGCAGGTAGGTATATAATGGATGAGTGTAATATAGTGAGTGCAGGTAGGTATATAATGGATGAGTGTAATATAATGAGCGCAGGTAGGTATATAATGGATGAGTGTAATATAATGAGTGCAGGTAGGTATATAATGTATGAGTGTAATATAATGAGTGCAGGTAGGTATATAATGTATGAGTGTAATGTAGTGAGTGCAGATAGGTATATAATGGATGAGTGTAAAATAATGAGTGCAGGTAGGTATATAATGGATGAGTGTAATATAATGAGTGCAGGTAGGTATATAATGTATGAGTGTAATGTAGTGAGTGCAGGTAGGTATATAATGGATGAGTGTAATATAATGAGTGCAGGTAGGTATATAATGGATGAGTGTAATATAATTAGTGCAGGTAGGTAGGTATGTCAGTAATACACTGCAGAATTAAGGCGGGATTCACACGACAGGGTTTCCCGGCCGGGTGCCGGCCGTTCATAAATCGGCCGGCACCCGGCTGCATTAGGAATAATAGACCCCTAATGGGGCTATTCACACGACCGATTTTTTGACGGGCCAGGAAAACCGGCCGTCAAAAAATGGGACATGCCCTATATTCGGCCGGGTGCCCGGCCGCCCGGCTCCCATAGAAGTCTATGGGGCTGGGTAATACACGGCCATCACCGGAATGTGTCCCGAGTGATGGCCGGGTCAACCGTCACTCGCGCACTCTCTCCTCACAGTGCAGAGTGCATGTGAGGAGGAGGAGTTGATGCCATTCGGACGAATGGCTACGCTGGTGATACTGTGTGGCAGGGTCGGGGTGTACAGCAGGTGGAAGGGAGCGCTGCGCTGGCTCCCTTCCCCTGCTTGTTACGGTTCCCGACCGCTGGCTGTGTTTTTACGGCCAGCGGTCAGGGTCCTTAAAACCCGAGCCATAGACTTTTTACGGCTCGGGTTTTAACTTGCTGCCCGCGCGATCGGGCAGCTGAATGTCGGGTCTCCGGCTGTCCGTGACTGCCGGGGACCCTGAGGAGAGGATAGAAGCAGCTTTCACTGCTTCTGTCTTCTACAATGTCTTTTTACACAACGCTCAATGAACGCTGTGTATAGAAATAGAGACAGCAGCGGTGCTGTCTCTATTCCTCCCGGTGATCATGTGACTGGTCACATGATCGCCGGGTGCCGTTAGTGACAGACTGCTGCTGGGTCTTACTAGACCTAGCACAATCCTATTAGTGACAATCGTCACTGTGAGAGGGCTGATTTCCCCTGTAACTGGGGCTGCTGTGCAGCTCCAGTTACAGGGAAAAACATGGTGTAAAAGAAAGAAAAAAAATATTAAAAGTTCCAAAAAGGTCTTTTTTGACCTTTGAGGGACAGAACATAATAATAAAAAAATAAGTAAAGTGCAAAAAATTAATCCGATTAAAAAACGGTCAGGGAAAAAACCGGATGCAAATCGGGTCCAAATCGGCCGGTAAAAACAGCAACACGGCCCGGAACGGAATCGGAACGGATGTAAACCGGCCGGGAAAATCGGCCAAAAACGGCCGATTTTCCCGGCCGACACTCGGACCCTGTCATGTGAATGAGGCCTAAGGCGGGATTCACACGACCGGGTCGCGCCCGAGCCCGAGTGCCGGTCGGTAAAATCGGCTATTCTGCCCGGCCGGTTTGCATAAAGTTTTGCATCCGGGCCAGGCAAATCTGGACAGTGACATCTGCGGCAACTCCTGAAGGGGAATCCCCATGTGTTCGGGGATTCCGCTTCAGGAGTTTCCCCTGATGTCACTGCCCAGATATGGACAGAGACATCAAGCGCTCTGTCCAGGAGCGGAATCCCCGAAAACACGGGGATTACGCTCCTTCAAGGAGCTAAAGTGCGGCTAGCACATAGCAGAGCGGGGAGATACCTCCCTGCTCTGCGATAGTGGCGTCGCTGCAGTAGTAGCAGCCGCAGCAGCTGCTAGCGGCGCCATCGAAGGTGTCGCCGGGCCAGGGTGCTTTTAAAACAAGCAGGGGAAGGGAGCCAGCGCAGCGCTCCCTTCCACCTGCTGTACACCCCGGCCCTGCAACACAGTGTACAGCGATGCCATTCGTCAGAATGGCATCAACTCCTCCTCCTCACATGCACTCTGCGCTGTGAGGAGGAGGAGATAGAGCGCAAGCGCCGGAAAACCCGGCCATCACTCGGGACACATCCCGGTGATGGCCGGGTATTACCCGGCCCCATAGACTTCTATGGGAGCCGGGCGGCCGGGTACCCGGCCGAAGATAGAGCATGTCCTATTTTTTGACGGCCGGTTTCCCCGGCCGTCAAAAAATCGGTCGTGTGAATAGCCCCATTAGGGGTCTATTATTCCTAATGCAGCCGGGTGCCGGCCGATTTATGAACGGCCGGCACCCGGCCGGGAAACCCTGTCGTGGGAATGAGGCCTAACGCAGCATGTGATTACGATTTTTATAAATATTATTCGCTTGTATTAAATAGATTTCTACTACATGTAAACATAAAGGTTTTCTATATTTTCTTTGCTATCTTTTCTCTACCCCACATGGCCACTCTATGGTGATGCAGGTGGGGGCGCTATTTCACTGTTTACCTCCGGCAGCAGAAGGGCGAGGTGCAGCCCTGCCACACAACAACAATCCTGGTTCCGCAGTAGAATTTTCTGTTTTTTTGGTGTAAACTTTTTGCATAGATTTTCATTGTAGGATCTGTACAAAGTGGAGCTGCCAGGAGATCGGAGACTTGATGAGATGGACGCATGCAGCTCCCGTCGGAACATACTGGTTAGGTGAGTAGTCCCACCTCATAATATCCATGAAATATGGAAATAAATAGGTTTTGGACAAATATCAAACTATCACTGCCAGGCAAAAAACTTTAAAACAGAATTTTTAATAAATATTAACTGTAATATTCTGACGTTCCATCGGAGGTTTCCGTTAGAACGGGACCCTGAGCAGACACCGACGAAAACCAGGGGTTTCCGTTTCCATCACCATTGATTTCAATGGTGACGGAGCCGGTGCCCGTGGTTTCCGTTTGTCTCTTTTGTGCTCCGGACCCTTCGTTTTGCCGGAAGCAATAGCTTAGTCGACTACTGAAATCAATGGTGATGGAAACGGAAACCCCTGGTTTCCGTCGGTGTCAGTTTGTGTCTGCTCAGGGTCCTGTTCTGACGGAAACCTCTGACGGGAACGTCAGAACGGGACCCCAATGCAGATGTGAACAGAGCCTTAGGGCTGTGGAATCTTTTCGTTTTTTAGGGCATGACCAGACGTGGCGGAATTGCTCTGCAATTCCGCTGCGGATAGTCCGCAGCGGAAATCCGCAGCGTACACGTTTCTCCATTGCTTTCCACAGCTTTTTAGTTGGGTTCGTTTACACGTTGCGGACAATTCTGCGGAGCATAGTCTGTGGTGCGGAATTTGGTGTCCGCAGCATACACTGGCTGTTGCGGACGTGTAGCGGACTTGTTGCGGACTCATTGCGGAATTTCTCCATTGACTTCAATGGAGAGTGAAAATTCCGCAATGAATTCCGCAGATGTTATGTGTGCTGCGGAGCGTACTGGTTATACTAACATGATAGTTCTTCATTCTGGCTAAACCTATGTATCTCTAGATCTACAGCCAGACTGAGGAAGTCAATGGGGCTCCTGTAATTACGGGTGATTACGTGTGTGCACCCGTAATTACAGGAGCGTTAATAGGCGATGTCAGTAAATAGTCACTGTCCAGGGTGCTGAAAGAGTTAAACGATTGGCAGTAACTGTTTCAGCACCCTGGACAGTGACATCCGATCACAATATACATCAGCCTGTAAAAAAAATAGAAGTTCATACTTACCCATAACTCCCTGCTTCTTCCTCCAGTCCGGCCTCCCGGGATTACGTTTCAGTCCAAGTGACGGCTGCAGCCAATCACAGGCCAATCACAGGCTGCAGCGGTCACATGAACTGCCGCGTCATACAGGGAGGTCGGGCTGGATGTCGAAAGAGGGACGCGTCACCAAGACAACGGCCGGGTAAGTATGAATTTCTTTTCTTTTACTAGGGAAAGGGCTGTCCCTTCTCTCTATCCTGCACTGATAGAGAGAAGGGAAGCCCTTTCCCCCTCAATACGCAACGGCCAGTCCGCATCAATTTAATGCCCATTTTAGGCAAAGCCGCGACAGAATCTGCAACGCAGATTATGTGCGGCATTGATGCGGACAGTGTATGCAGAACTCCGCCACGTCTGGTCATGCCCTTAGACTGTCACACAGAAACCTCTGCATGTTCTTTATATCCACAATTTCTAGTTATAATCCCTCCTCATCGGGCTGCAGCGGCCAAACCGCAGGAGAAGTGGGGGGTGTGAACATAATCTTAGGCAGCCTTGGCTGGAATTACAGCTGTGATTGGATAGAGTAGGTCACATGTGGACACGAAGTCCCTGTTTACACACCAAGTTTTTTGCAGGTGGAAAAATCTGCCTCAAAATTCCTTCTGCCGCTTTTTTTACGCATTTTTCGACCACGGCCATTGAGCACCGCAGGCAAAAATGCTGCGAAAACCATTTTCTTTGCCTCCCATTGATGGCAATGGGAGGTCAGAGACGGAAACGCTTGAAGAAAGGGCTTGACGCTGCTTTTTCCTGTGAGTGTTTTTTTCTCGTGGGAAAAACGCCTCTGCATCCCATTGAAATTAATAAGATTAGTTTTCGGACGTTTTTTGGTGCGGTTTTCGATGCGTTTTCCACTTAAAAAAAACGCTCCAAAAAAACTCTGTGTGAACTAGGCCTAAGTTTATGCAGTTTTCTAGAACCCTATTCACATTCATACTTTATGTGTCAATTTGACCATGGAAATCTGCAATAAATATGTAACATGTGAACATAGACTTAGGGGCTACACGTGATGTTTCAGGCTACATTTACACACTGCAACCAGGTTACATCACACTTGTCTTCTCTCCCAGATTGTCCTGGAGACTTCCAAACTAGGGAAGATCTTACATGATGTAGCTGCATAAAGGAAGGCACTCTGCTGGGACTATTTGTGAGGGGGAACTCTGCTTGTAGTGGTTATTGGGGGCAGTCTGCTGGCACTAATTATTGGAGGCACTTTGCTGGCAATATGGTTTATTGAGGGGGTCTCTGCTGGTAGTGTTGTTTATGAGGGGGCAGTATACTGGCACTGTTTAAGGGACAATACTCTGCTGGCACTGTATGGGGGCACTCTGCTTAGTCTAATTATGGGGTCGCTCGCTGATAACTGAGGCTTCTTAGCTGTCCTTATCGGTGGCGTTTACATAGGAAAGAAATTCTCAAACCATATCTCAAATCTCCCTGTAGTTGATTCTAAAAACAGACAAGTACGGCTCAAAAAAACGGCTGCAAACAAATAACCATTGATGTGAATGGAAATGAACAAAATGTTTTTCGCTTTCTGCGATTATTATTTACATGTTTTATAAGACATGTTGCATCTCGTGTTATACACAGCAGGAGGCAACAGCACACGTCTTATCACACAGGAAGAGGAAATACATCAGAAAGGGAAACGGGAAGAGGAAGAGCAGCCATGTCATACAGGAAATACAGGGAAGTGACATCATCACAGGAGGTAACGTATATCCTGTGTGCGGGGACCCCAGAAATATGATGACACTGACGTATCAGGGCTGATACATAGTAATGTTATGTTAATGTTATGTTATTATATATCATTACGTGTGTGTTTAGGCTGTGCTTATATATGTTAGTAGGTCGGACCAGAAGGATCGCGTGTTCTGTATACAAGCTCCAGATAAGAAGAACATGGATCAGCACAACAACACCAGCGCTCCTGGGACTACGCTCCAACCACACAGCATTTCATCCGGAGGATCGACTGTTCCGTAGTCCAAAACGTCACTTCTCGGGTTCTATTCCTACAATGGAGGAAAAAGTCAATTACATATTTTCAGTAATTATTGTTACAATATCTCCATTAAGGAAATCTCATGTATGGAATATTTTTTTGTATCACCTTAACTTCTGGTTACACCTGAAATGCCCTATAAGGGTATTTAGATATCATAGAGGGGGGTATCACGCTGGAGACCCTCTCTATGACCCAAATGGAAGCTCTGCGCCACCTCTGTCCAGAGGCTGTGTGTGGTATTGCAGCTTTTCTGTATTGAAATGTATAGGGCTAAGCTGTCCACACACCGCACATCACCTGTGGACAGGTGTGGCTCTGTTTTTGGAAGATATCAGCTCTATTTTTCTAATTATGTACAACCCCTTTAATGAAATAATCTCTTTAGAGGGTTTTCTCCATCTCAGACGTTTATGTGAGATCCACCTATGCACATGCACGCAGCTCTCTCCGTTCTGTACTATGGGAGTTACGCAAATAGTTCAACAGCGCTCAGCTGTTTCCGAAACTTCCATAGAACAGAATAGAGAGAGGGACGTGCGAGGCCTTTCCGAAGTCATTCTCCACCTGGAATCAGCAGCCATTAGACGGGACAGGGATCTGGGAACAAAGCAGGACAGGGTCAGGGAGAGACCTCCGTTTTCCACATAGGTGTGAGTCCCAGAGAAATAGTAAGATGGGAGTACCCCTTTAAATAAAACTTCTTAGTGATGATCCATTTTCTTAAGGTTTTTAATTAAACTATGGACAGTGGGGTCGAAGAACACGCACCCAAAATATCTATACTGGTGTGACATGCCTGTTACTAACGCTGTATACAAGCTCCCCCCGTATAACAGACAGGGCCCTCACTGAGACTTTGTAGGGGCTCCTAGAGACAAATATATATTGATGTACAGACATTTTCCCCTCCGTTATTGTGCAGCAAGACCTCCCCACATATAGCAGGCAGGACCCTCACTGACCCCCTGGACAGACACATAGGCCTGAATATATTTATATCTTTATATTTTCCATTATTCACCTGCAGGAAATGTTATTTTTAGAAATGGGGAGAAATACTTGGAATTGTGTTTTTTTAGTTTCTGATGTTATTTTTGTTACTTCTCAGGTATAAGGAGAAAAGTAACCGGCACATACAAGATGAGACGTGGATGAAGATGTGCGGAGGACTGTACCCCACCGGGAAAGAGCGGGCTGTCACTGGTATTACCATGGGGCAGATTTACTAAGGCCTCATGCACACGACCGTAGTGAGGTGCATTGACCGTGACTTACGGCTCGTACGTCCGCGGAGTGTCACCCACGGCCACCCTCAAATCGCGGGCCGTGCATATGACCGTGTGCATTATTTTCTATGAGCCTGTACCGCAAAACACGACCGTAATAAGACATGTCCGTTGTTTTTGCGGTCCAGGTTCCTGGGCAATGCATGGACCGTGGAAACCAAGGTCGTATGCATGGGCCCATTGAAATGAATGGGGTCGCAATTCACCTGCAGATTTGCGGGTGAATTGCGGCCGCAAAAATAAGTTAGTGTGCATGGGGCCTAAAACTATCTGAGTTTTACACAGTGTAAACTGATACAAGGAAGTCAGAAATTGCGCCAAATTTATCACAGTGGTGCACGATGTATGATAGATTTTACTAGACATGTTAGACACTTTTCTCTTCCTTATACCACCTCTTGGTTGACTTAGTTTAAGACACGCCCCTTTATTCTAGGCCACGCCCCTTGTCAAGCACGCCGCAAAATGTGTCTAAAACAATTAATAAATATGGCGCACAACATGTACGCCATAATTCTGGCTCAATTTGAATAGTAAATCTGCCCTACTATAAATGTAATATAAATTTGGGGTTAGTATTCAGGGCATATTCCCTATTTAAAGAATTGATAAGAGTCGGGAATCCTTCAGCTTAGTCCATTCTCTCTACTATCAGTCAGTACAGGGAGTAGTAGTACATATAAAACATTACATGGTCACCATGTCAGGTTTATTCTGCCTGCACTGACAGCACAAAGTCTTCATGGTGACTGCAGGACTGGAAGTCAAGGACCACCTCTATGATGTCCGCGGGACCTAATAGGGATATGGCGCTTTTTCCATTTATTTGTTGTTGTACTGTAATGAGAATATTATTTACATGCAGTATTTATTGCTAGGGGTATTTTTTTTTCTGAAAATTCTATAAAGAGCAAGTGGTGTAGGATTGGCTCAGACTGGTGACATCAAGAATCAAATGTGACCTCAAGAATTCGTCAATGAGCTGATAATCCCGGTGCCAATTCTGGCTGCAAGTAATATATAAAGGGGCACACCTACCTCAAGTACTGGCACAGTATAAGGTCATCAGGGTGACTGCAGGACTGGAATTAACGCTCTTTTATGAAAAGTGTGTTTTGCAATGTTCAGCACATGGCAGCTTTGTGTATATAGTAGTATATAGACCCTACTGCACTGATTCTTCATACTATACCCTAATAGAGCATAGTTGACAATATTTGGAATTTCTTTCTAGGGACACTTCGGTTTCAGATGGATTGAGACAGGACTTGACAGGGCCTACCTTTGACAGAACGTGGTTCATTGGGCATGGCTTGTCATGGAGCAGGGTTAGTGAGAATACACTTTGTGTACCAGATATTCCCTGTATTCTGTCCTCACTATAAAAACATTGCAGTAAGGACAGTATAGAGGGAGGGTATCGCCTGCAGAAGTGATCTAAGTAAGTATGGCACGTGACCACTGTGGCCAGTGATTGACTAGTGCGATCATGTGCCGATACGGGACATCACTGGTGCAGCCTATGTAAACAGGCCGGCAGGGGATTGTGAACCGCCGGCACTGGAGCCGCAGAGAATTAGAAGGTGGGTATTTGCTAAATGGTGCAATTTTCAGTTTGAATTACAATTTTTATAAAGCCTGGAAAACCCCTTTAATACCAAACCCTAAAATGTATTCAGACCCCCGGACAAATCCCCTTTATGTACTTTCCGCTCCTTCAGCAGCTCTGGGTCCCATTCGGCTCCGGACCCCACCTCTGCTGGCTGAGCCAGGAGCTGTTAGTGATATTTGCCTTTACATATTGGAGTAATCCAATAGATAACAGCCAATTTTTTAAATAAAATCCTGCGATGTAGTTTGGGTGGGCACTGCGCCTTTGATTGCATGACAAATTTTTCTTGGAGTTCCCCTTTAAAAATTGGTAAGCGGCGGGTAACACAAATACTTCACACGTGGACAGTAAAGTAAAACCCATTTTATTTTGACTATTTCTGGACCGGACTGGTCCGGGACTAAACTTGACTGGTCCCTTCGTCAGGTTAAGATCAGATAAAGGGACAAGTCGTGCCAGAAACGCGTATTTAAATAAAATTCTACCATCGCTTGGCGCCCTATCTGTCCCCGTTTTGAAACCTTTGTGTTAACCGCATCTTAGTTGAGCAGATTTACTTGTGAATTTTGTATCTTAGTTGAACATAGAACGCACTATCTACCTACCTGGCAGATAAAGGGTCTTGGTGTGGGTCACGGGGAATATCTTCAAGAGAGCAACTCTTCACTAGGACATTTTATTTATTCTTGTTTCAGAACTGAAGGGAATGTACCGTACAACATCAGCAGGAGGAAGCCCTGGTGTCGAGAACGTCAGCCATGGAAAGGGATGTGCCAGATCAAGGTCTCTACGCTAAAGAGGCAGCAGATATGAACCACTAATGTCCATCTAAGAATGCCGGAACGTCATCCGTCCACACCTCCTCCTTCCCATCCCCCACTGTCCAGAAGGGGTTTTTAAAATCCATCCAATTAAAAGACAACTGTCCAGAAGTCTTTGAAAATGAAGCCTTGTCCATGATTCGCAGGGCTTTGGTGAAGTACAATGGTTTTGGGTGTTTAATGGCAAGTCTCTTCAGATGCCCGGCAATGGACTTCCTCCCCTCGTCCTGTTTGGTAGGGTCTCTGCACTCCCTTTCCTGTAGAACAGCTGCCTCTACAGATTCCCAAGGCCATCCATATTTTTTCCCTGTCTGGCTGATAGCAACACATGTCAATAAAAACATACCTCAATGTATTTATTGTATTTCTAATAAAAATGGATAGACAAATACATAAAAATAATTTGTTTTAATTCCAAAGAACTTTCATAAAATCTATATTATACCTGTGTAATCAATTGTGGACATGGTCACTGATTCATTGAAGTCCAGCAAAGAAATCCCCCAGCCTGAGACATACTGTACTCCGTGTCAGAAGAACAAGAAGCTACAAAAAGAGAGACAACTGAATCCAGTCGATGTTCTTATCAACCAAGAGGTTTAAAAGGTGAGAAGACTAATTGACATTTTTTTTCAAGGTATTACTCTAGGGAGCGCTCCTGTTATCATCTTTGTCTCACACTGTATTTTCCTAAGGTACTGTATACATTTCACTCATTAATGCCGACCTAGCCAAGTGAGCACACAACAAAGTAAGCCTGCGCACCCAAATAGAGTACCAACCATCTACACATCATTCCAATAAAGGAGTTTTGCCTTTGCACAGCGCTCCAAGGGGAGCACAATACAACTTCAATACTGCAAATACCTAACCTGAACGTCACATCTGCACCTTCCTCTTCTCTTTTGAAGATGTTAGTGTACAGAGTAGTAGGGGAATTGACCAGACATGATGTGCTGCCTCGTGGACTGTCCTATATTTCCAGAGCGAAGGAAAGATAGGTGGTCTGGCCAGTTGTAGACTTCATCCCTAACATCTGACACAGACCAAAATATTCGGCACTCAAAGCCAAAGTTTTAAGAAATCTCAAGTGCGCCAACTACAGCGGTCAGCCGCCATTCGGAACGAAGCGCCAACTACTGGATGTACCAGCAACCAGAACGGCACAGTGCCTGATGAAGGTCATGTAATGACCGAAGCGTCGCACTAAGCCTCTGGCATCTACAACCACTTGAAAAAAATCAAGATTTCTTCTTTAAACTTCAGCTTTGTGTGCCAAATACTTATTTTGACTACGATTGGGTTGGGACCCTATTCGTGCACCTACATCGTCCAGTGCGTTCTGAACCACTACTTATCTGGCACAGACCATCCTGGAGCTGAATGTCTCTGAGGCTGCTCTTTCAAAGTTGCTAATGTAGCTCATCTGGGCTCCATAGACCCAACCTTTATATATGACTCCTAGAGAAATGGGTTAGTGAAAGAAAAAGGTAAAATTCAGATCCTGGAGGCCATTGAGTATGTCAACCTTTGGAGCTTGATTGGCATCTACGCCATATTTTCAGAGTAATCCATCAGATGTCTCAAGAAGAACATTTTATGAGGAAAGGACAATGTTGATGAGATTGCAGGTCCTCCTGTTTCTAACTCACATAATTATTACCCAGCATCCAGGTAAATAGTGCATACAAAGTCCAGAAAAATAACCAGGCGACTGTCCAGATAAACATTGGATACAGCGCCCAGAAATGGTGCATTGTGCCCCGATAAATATTTCCTTAAAAGGAATGTCCGAGAAATTAAACTAGTTGCATGGAATGTTTTGAAATGAAAAAAACAGCCATTACTCACCTGTTAAATCCCCTGCACCCATGATCTGGTGGTCAACCCGATGGGTTGATTGAAGAGACTACCCTACGTGGATCGACACCCGCTACAAAATTCTCACCTAAAAATTAAGATATGGAATAGGTTACCCCTTTCTATGGCAGATCGAATAGCCGTAATTAAAATGATAGTATTACCCCAGTTGTTGTATCCACTGATTAACAGTCCCATATGGATAGGAGAAAAGACGTTTAAATGCATAGAAAGCTTAACCCCTTCCCGACATTTGTCGTAAGTATACGACATGGAAAGCCAGTGCTTCCCGCAAAATGTCATATACTTACGCCAAATAATTGGCACCGGCTCAGAAGCTGAGTCGGTGCCATCATCGCCGGATCTCAGCTGTATCTGACAGCTGACATCCGGCTGTAATGGCGGGGACCAAAATTAGCTTCGATCCCCGCCATTAACCCCTTCAATGCAGCGTTCAAACGTGATCGCTACATTTAACCTGTTTGCAGCTCATTGGAACCACAGCAATGAAATTGCCGGGGTTCCGGTGGCTGCAATAGCAACCGGAGGCCTAATACTGGCCTCCCAGTCTGCCTAGCACGGAAGCCGGTCAAGATCCGTACAGCGGCGGAGCCTGATCGGCTTCCGTAGCCGCCGGCAAGATGGCGCCGACTCAGGAGCTGATCCAGCGTCATCAGCGGTGGAGGTCAGCTGTATATTACAGCTGACATCCACATGAAATGGTAGGATCCGATCCCTGCCATTAACGCCTTTGATGCAGCAATCAAAAGCGATTGCTGCATCTTAGCGGTTGCTAGCAGATCGCCAGCCCTGACAGGCAATCAGGACTTGCGACTGCTGCTATGGCAACAGGAGACACAATGACCTCCTGCTCTGCCATTACGGAAGCTGATTAGGCCCCGCCGGGAGGCGAAGCCTAATCGGCTTGCTGTCAGTGAATAACTGACAGATCTAAGACATTTCACTACGTAGGTAGTGCAATGTATTAGAAAAAAACTAAAGCTGAGAGTTGGACCGTCAAGTCCCCTAGTGGGACTTGAGAAAAAGTGTAAAAAAAAGTATAAAAAAAGTGTCAAAAAAAAGTGAAAAAAATAAAAGTTTGAAAACAATAAAAGTTTCAAGTAATAAAATAAAACACAATCGCCCTTTTTCACTTATCAAGTCCTTTATTATTGAAAAATAATAATAAACCATACGTATTTGGTATCGCCGGGACTGTAACGACCTGAGGTATCAAAATCTAATATTATTTATTGCACACGGTGAACAACGTAAAAAAAAAAACGTACCAGAGTTTCTGTTTTTTGGTCACTTTGACCTACATATATTGGAATAAAAAGTGATCAAAAGTCGCACGTATCCAAAAATGGTACCTATAAAAACTATAGCTCGTCTCGCAAAATACAAGCCCTCATACACCTCCGTCGACAAAAAAGTTATGGTTCTCACAACTTGGCGACAGAAAAAATACATTCTTTTTACAAAAGTAATTTTATTGTGCAAAAAAATGTAAAACATAAAAAAGTGCTAGAAATTAGGTATCGCCAGAATCGTACGGACCCGCAGAATAAAGTTAACATGTAATTTATAATGCTTGGTGAACGCTGTATAAAAAAAACCTAAAAAAAAACTATGCCAGAATTGTATTTTTTTGTTTACCTGGCCTCCCAAAAAATAGGATAAAAGGTGATCAAAAAGTCACATGTACCTCAAAATGGTACCAATAATAACTACAGCTCGTCCAGCAAAAAAACAGCCCTCATACCACTACGTCTATGAAAAAATAAAATTAGTTAAGGCTCCAATAAGTCAGGAAAGAAAAAATATGCAGTTGTGCCGGCCCGAGGGGAACATTTCTTCTGTTTCAAGAGGCGATTTACCAAGGACCTAAAATTAGGGAACCAGGAAGGGGAGGGCCCAAACATATCTGCTAGAAGCGAGGGTGCCCGTATTATACCAGGACAACACTTTCCCAGCAAAATTCCCCAAACTGCAAAGGTGCGGAGTGTGGACCAAAAGGGGGATAAGAAAGGACGCCATATATCAGTGCGACACCGGCCTGTGCAGAAAGGATTGCTTCACAGATTAACACACATCTATGGATCATTTTATTGCTTTTTTACCCCATTATTATGCCACCTGACTATGTCCCTGATGTACTCTGCCCAGCTTACATATGCCCCACATTATAAATGGAAACACCAGCAATAATCAAACAAATCTACTACCAAGCAAAATCCGCTCTCAAAAAGCCAAATGGCGCTCCCTCCGCTCTGAACCCTACAATGTGCCCAAACAGCAGTTTACTTCCACATATATGGCATCTTCATACCCGGGAGACCCTTTTAACAATTTTTGCGGTGTGTGTCTCCAGTGGCATAAGCTGGGCATGACATATTTGTCACTGAAATGGCATATCTAGGGAAAAATATTAATTTTTAATTTGCACCATCCGCATTGCAATCATTTATGGAAAAGACCTGTGGCGTGAAAATGCTCACAACACCCCTTAATAAATGCCTTGAGGGGTGTAGTTTCCAAATGGGGTCATTTCTCAGGGGTTTCTTTTTATTATTCCACATCTGAGCCTCTGCAGTTGTGAACCAATACTTTGTAAATCGACAAATTAGGCCTCAATTTTACATGGTACACTTTCACTCCTGAGCCTGGTCGAATGTCAGGGCAAAAGATTAGGGCCCCATGTAGGGTGTTTCTAAAACCGGGAAACACTGCATAATAATTAGAGAGCTGTCTTGTTATGGTGGCACAAGCTTGGCACCACATATTGGCATATCTATGGAAAAACTCCCATTTTCACTCTGCAACATCGAGTGCACACTAAATTCTACAAAACACCTGCAGGGTTAAAATGCTTACTACACCCCTAGGTAAATGCATTGAGGGGTGTAGTTTCCAAAATTGAGTCACTTCCGGGGGGTTTGCACTGTTTTGGGCCCATAGGCGCCCAGAAACCAATCCAGCAACAATTGCACTCCAAATGGCGCTCCTTCCCTTCTGAGCCCTGCCGTGTGCCCAAACAGCAGTTTATGACCACATATGGGGTATTGCCGTGCTCGGGAGAAATTTCTTTACAAATGTTGTGTTCTTTTTTTCCTTTATTTGTTGGGAAAATGAAAAATTTTGCGCTAAAGCTACGTCTTATTGAAGAAAAAGGATTGTTTTTATTTTCACTGCCCAATTCTAATAAATTCTATGAAACATCTGTGGGGTCAAAATGCTTACTACACCCCTAGATGAATTCCTCAAGAGGTGTAGTTTCTTTTGGGCGTTTTCATTGTTTTGTCCCCTCAGGAGCTTTGCAAATGTGACATGGCCTCTGCAAACCATTCCTGCTAAATGTGATCTCCAAAAGCCAAATAGCGCTCTTTCCCTTCTAAGCCCTGCCGTGTGTCTAAACAGCCACTTATTACCACATGTGGGGTATTGTTTTACTCGGGAGAAATTGCTTTACAAATTTTGCAGTGCTTTTTCTCCTTCAGTCCTTGTGGAAATGAGAAAAAATTAGCTAAACCTACATTTTCTTTGAAAAAATATAGATTTTTATTTTCAGGGCCTAGTTCCAATAATTTCAGCAAAGACCTGTGGGGTCCAAACGCTCATTATACCCCTAGATAATTTCCTCAATGGGTGTAGTCTCCAAAATGGGGTCACTTGTGGGGGGGGTTTCCACTGTTTTATCCCCTCAGGGGCTTTGTAATTGTGACATGGCCTCTGCAAACTATTCCTGCTAAATTTGAGCTCCAAAAGCCAAATGGCGTTCCATCCCTTCTAAGCCCTGCCGTGTCTCAATACAGCCAATTATTACCACATGTGGGGTATTGTTTTACTCGGGAGAAATTGCTTTACAAATTTTGCAGTGGTTTTTCTCCTTTAGTCCTTGTGGAAACCTACATTTTCTTTGAAAAAATTTAGATTTTAATTTTCACGGCCTAATTCCAATAATTTCTGTAAAAAACCTGTGCGGTCAAAATGCTCACTATACCCCTAGATAATTTCCTTGAGGTGTGTAGTTTCCCAAATGGGGTCACTTTTGGGGGATTTTCACTGTTTTGGCACCTCAAGAGCCCTTCAAACCTGACATGGTGCCTAAAATATATTCTAATAAAAGTAAGGCCCCAACATCCTCTAGGTGGTCCTTTGCTTCTGAGGCCAGTGCTTCATTCCAGTAGCACGCTACGGCCACATGTGGGATATTTCCAAAAACTGCAGAACCTGGGCAATAAATATTGAGTTGCATTTCTCTGATAAAACCTTCTGTGTTATAAAAAAAATGGTATTAAAAATGTATTTTAAAAAATATGTAATTTGTAAATTTCACCTCTACTTTGCTTTAATTCCTGTGAAATATCTAAAGGGTTAACCCCTTAGTGACCAGCCCATTTTAAGCCCTAATGACCAAGCTATTTTATTTGTTTTTCCATAGTCGCATTCAAAGAGCTATAACTTTTTTATTTTTTCGTCTACATAGCTGTATGAGGACTTGTTTTTTGCGGGATTAGTTGTACTTTTTAATAGCACCATTTTTGGGTACATATAATTTTTTTATTAACTTTTATTAACTTTTTTTGGGGGGTTTATAAAAAAAAACTGAAATTCCGCCATTGTTCTATGCGTTTTTAAATTGATGCCGTTCACTGTGCGACGTAAATAACATGTTACCTTTATTCTATGGGTCGGTACGATTACACCGATACCACATATGTAGAGGTTTCTTAAGTTTTACGACTTTTGCACAATAAAAACACTTTTGAACTACAATTATTTGTTTTGCATCGTCGCTTTCCAAGGGCCATAACTTTTTAATTTTTTCATCAATGTATTGATTGTTTGGGCTTGTTTTCTGCGGGACGAGACATAGTTTTGATTGGTTCTGTTTTGGGGTGCATGGGACTTATTGATTCATTTTTATTATGACTTTTTTGGGGGGCAATGGAAAAAAATTGCAATTTCGCCATTGTTTTTTGCATTTTTTTTTTACGGTGTACACTTTGCGGTTTAAATTACATATTAACTTTATTAATGGAGTCATTACGGTCGCGGTGATATCATATATGTGTACTGTTATTATTTTTTTACACTTTTACTAAATAAAACCACTTTTTATGGAAAAAAATGGTTTTATTTATTTTTTTACTGTACTTTTTATTAATAATCTTTATTTCACATTGATTACTTCTTTTATTAGTCCCACTAGGGGACTTTACTGTGCGATCTTCAGATCGCTGCTATAATGCTTTGGTATACTTCGTATACCAGAGCATTATTGCCTGTCAGTGTAAATCTGTTAGGACGTGCCCCCGGCTACCATGACACCCCATCGGAGACCCGTTATAGCATTTGCGGGCCGCCGATGGGTGACGGGGAGCTCACTCCCTCTGTAAACAAAGTTAGATGCCGCGGTCGCTATTGACGGCGGCATTTAACGGGTTAAACGGCCGCGATCGAAGTAAACTTCGATCGCGGGTGTTGGAGTAGGAGCTCAGCTGTCATCAGACAGCTGAGCCCCGGCTCCAGCCTGCACGGGAGACCCGTGCAGGACTTAGGCTAGGCTCACGTGAAAAGGTGTCAGCCTAGCCTAAGGCCCCTTAGTGACAAACGTAAAAAGGCGTATTGTTGGTCACTAAGGGGTTAAGACATTTTCTAAATGCTGTTTTGAATACTTTGAGGGGTGAAGTTTTTAAAATGGGGTGACTTTTTGGGGGTTTCTAATATATAAGGCCCTCAAAGCCACTTCACAACTTAAAAAGGCTCTGTCACCAGATTATCAAATCCCTATGCATGTGATCAGCGCTGCAATGTAGAAAACAGTAACGTTGTTTTTTTTAAAAAAAAACAATAATTTTTGCCCAAGTTATGAGCAATTTTATATTTATGCAAATGAGCATTTAAATGGACAACTGGGCGTGTTTTCTCGTATTTCCAACTGGGTGTGTATTGTGTTTTTACCAACTGGGCGTGTTTACTTGATTTACCAACTGGGCGTTGTGAATAGAAGTGTATGACGCTGACAAATCAGCATCATACACTTCTCATCGTTCCCACCCAGCTTCTTTCACTGCAGAAATACAGCGTGACGTTACCCACAGGTCCTTCAACCTTGTCGTCGGACAAAGAAGATACATCGGCTCCAGGCGTCCAAAAGGTTAATATGCTCGCCTCTAGGGAGTTTGCTATGCTTACCTGCACATACCCTGCACTGTACTCCCTGACGCCTGGTGCTGATGTGTCTTCTCTCTTCCGACGCCAAGGTTGAAGGACCTGTGGGTGACGTCATCATTCCCAGCTAGCTTCTTTCACTGCAGACACAGCGTGACGTCACCCGCAGGTCCTTCAACCTTGGCGTCGGAAGAGAGAAGACACATCCGCTCCAGGTGTCAGAGTACAGTTGAATTTGCAGCAGCATCACCATGTGCAGGTAAGCATAGCAAACTCCCTAGAGACGAGCATATTAACCTTTTGGACGCCTGGAGCAGATGTATCTTCTTTGTCCGATGACAAGGTTGAAGGACCTGTGGGTGATGTCACGCTGTATTTCTGCAGTGAAAGAAGCTGGGTGGGAACGATGAGAAGTGTATGCTGATTTGTCAGCGTCATACACTTCTATTCACAGCATGTATCCTATCTGTGAGTGGTGTGTGCAGCATGTATCCTATGTGTGAGTGGCGTGTACAGCATGTATCCTATGTGTGAGTGGCGTGTACAGCATGTATCCTATGTGTGAGTGGCGTGTACAGCATGTATCCTATGTGTGAGTGGCGCGTGCAGCATGTATCCTATGTGTGAGTGGCATGTGCAGCATGTATCCTATGTGTGAGTGGCGTGTGCAGCATGTATCCTATGTGTGAGTGGCGTGTACAGCATGTATTATATGTGTGAGTGGCGCATGCAGCATGTATCCTATGTGTGAGTGGTGTGTGCTGCGTGTATCCTATGTGTGAGTTTCGTGTGCAGCATGTATCCTATGTGTGAGTGGCATGTGCAGCATGTATCCTATGTGTGAGTGGCATGTACAGCATGTATCCTATGTGTGAGTGGCATGTACATCATGTATCCTATGTGTGAGTGGCCTGTACAGCATGTGTCCTTTGTGTGAGTAGCGTGTACAGCATATATCCTATGTGTGAGTGGCGTGTACAGCATGTATCCTATGTGTGAGTGGCATGTGCAGCATGTATCCTATGTGTGAGTGGCGTGTGCAGCATGTATCCTATGTGTGAGTGGCATGTACAGCATGTATTCTATGTGTGAGAGGCGCATGCAGCAAGTATCCTATGTGTGAGTGGCGTGTGCTGCGTGTATCCTATGTGTGAGTTTCGTGTGCAGCATGTATCGTATGTGTGAGTGGCGTGTGCAGCATGTATCCTATGTGTGAGTGGCCTGTACAGCATGTATCCTATGTGTGAGTGGCGTGTACAGCACGTATCCTATGTGTGAGTGGCATGTACAGCATGTATCCTATGTGTGAGTGGCATGTACATCATGTATCCTATGTGTGAGTGGCCTGTACAGCATGTGTCCTTTGTGTGAGTAGCGTGTACAGCATATATCCTATGTGTGAGTGGCGTGTACAGCGTGTATCCTATGTGTGAGTGGCGTGGGCAGCAGGTATCTTATGTGTGAGTGACGTGTACAGCATGTATCCTATGTGTGAGTGGTGTGTGCAGCATGTATCCTATGTGTGAGTAGTGTGTACAGCATGTATCCTATGTGTGAGAGGCATGTGCAGCACGTATCCTATGTGTGAGTGGCCTGTACAGCATGTGTCCTATGTGTGAGTGGCGTGTGCAGTGTGTATCCTATGTGTGAGTGGCATGTACAGCATGTATCCTATGTGTGAGTGGCGTGTACAGCATGTGTACTATGTGTGAGTGGTGTGTACATCATGTATCCTATGTGTGAGTGGTGTGTACAGCATGTATCCTATGTGTGAGTGGTGTGTACAGAATGTATCCTATGTGTGAGTGGTGTTGGTGTGTACAGCATGTATCCTATGTGTGAGTGGTGTGTGCAGCATGTATCCTATGTGTGAGTGGCGTGTGCAGCATGTATCCTGTGTGAGTGGCGTGTACAGCATGTGTCCTATATGTAAGTGGTGTGTACAGCATTTATCCTATGTGTGAGTGGCGTGTGGTGTGAGTGGCATGTACAGCATGTGTACTATGTGTGAGTGGCGTGTACAGCATTTATCCTATGTGTGAGTGGTGTTGGTGTGTACAGCATGTATCCTATGTGTGAGTGGTGTGTGCAGCATGTATCCTATGTGTGAGTGGCGTGTACAGCATGTGTCCTATATGTAAGTGGTGTGTACAGCATTTATCCTATGTGTGAGTGGCGTGTGGTGTGAGTGGCATGTACAGCATGTGTACTATGTGTGAGTGGCGTGTACAGCATTTATCCTATGTGTGAGTGGCGTGTACAGCATGTATTCTATGTTTGAGTGGCCTGTACAGCATGTATCCTATGTGTGAGTGGCGTGTACAGCATGTGTCCTATGTGTAAGTGGCGTGTAGAGCATGTATCCTATGTGTGAGTGGCGTGTACAGCATGTGTCCTATGTGTGAGTGGCGTGTACAGCATGTGTCATATGTGTGAGTGGCGTGTGCAGCAGGTATCTTATGTGTGAGTGACGTGTACAGCATGTATCCTATGTGTGAGTGGCGTGTACAGCATGTACCCTATGTGTGAGTGGCGTGTACAGCATGTGTCCTATGTGTGAGTGGCGTGTATAGCATGTTTCCTATGGGTGAGTGGCATGTACAGCATGTATCCAATGTGTGAGTGGTTTGTGCAGCAGGTATCCTATGTGCAGGGGCGTAGCTAGGGGGGACAGGTGAGGCATGTGCCCCGGGCGCAAATAAGTTGTAGGGAAGGGGGGGGGCGCCGCAGAGCAGCTGATCGCTGCTTATAGGCGCCCTGTATGTCGGACACCTGCAGCAGCTTTAGGAAGAGCCAGGAAATCATGCAGCGTCGTTCTGACTGAGGTCTGTGACGGCCAGGGAGTGGACCAGTCCAATCACCCTACCTGTCACTTGACCTCACGTCAGTGACATGAGGTCAGATGACTCAGGTCAGGGGACTGGACTGGTCCACTCCCTTGCTGCACCCTCCCAGCATGTAGGGGGTGCCACTGGGCTCTGCCTCTACTCTGTGCTCTGCTGTTACACACACGGAGTAAATAACAGCCGAGAAGCAGAGGAGGAAGCTCCTGTCCTGAAATAAACTTGTGATCCTGTCAGCAAGGATATATGGTGAGTGTCTGTGTGCATATGTGTATCCTATGTGTGAGTTTCGTGTGCAGCATGTATCGTATGTGTGAGTGGCGTGTGCAGCATGTATCCTATGTGTGAGTGGCCTGTACAGCATGTATCCTATGTGTGAGTGGCGTGTACAGCACGTATCCTATGTGTGAGTGGCATGTACAGCATGTATCCTATGTGTGAGTGGCATGTACATCATGTATCCTATGTGTGAGTGGCCTGTACAGCATGTGTCCTTTGTGTGAGTAGCGTGTACAGCATATATCCTATGTGTGAGTGGCGTGTACAGCGTGTATCCTATGTGTGAGTGGCGTGGGCAGCAGGTATCTTATGTGTGAGTGACGTGTACAGCATGTATCCTATGTGTGAGTGGTGTGTGCAGCATGTATCCTATGTGTGAGTAGTGTGTACAGCATGTATCCTATGTGTGAGAGGCATGTGCAGCACGTATCCTATGTGTGAGTGGCCTGTACAGCATGTGTCCTATGTGTGAGTGGCGTGTGCAGTGTGTATCCTATGTGTGAGTGGCATGTACAGCATGTATCCTATGTGTGAGTGGCGTGTACAGCATGTGTACTATGTGTGAGTGGCGTGTACATCATGTATCCTATGTGTGAGTGGTGTGTACAGCATGTATCCTATGTGTGAGTGGTGTGTACAGCATGTATCCTATGTGTGAGTGGTGTGTACAGAATGTATCCTATGTGTGAGTGGTGTTGGTGTGTACAGCATGTATCCTATGTGTGAGTGGTGTGTGCAGCATGTATCCTATGTGTGAGTGGCGTGTACAGCATGTGTCCTATATGTAAGTGGTGTGTACAGCATTTATCCTATGTGTGAGTGGCGTGTGGTGTGAGTGGCATGTACAGCATGTGTACTATGTGTGAGTGGCGTGTACAGCATGTATCCTATGTGTGAGTGGCGTGTACAGCATGTATTCTATGTTTGAGTGGCCTGTACAGCATGTATCCTATGTGTGAGTGGCGTGTACAGCATGTGTCCTATGTGTAAGTGGCGTGTAGAGCATGTATCCTATGTGTGAGTGGCGTGTACAGCATGTGTCCTATGTGTGAGTGGCGTGTACAGCATGTGTCATATGTGTGAGTGGCGTGTGCAGCAGGTATCTTATGTGTGAGTGACGTGTACAGCATGTATCCTATGTGTGAGTGGCGTGTACAGCATGTGTCCTATGTGTGAGTGGCGTGTACAGCATGTGTCCTATGTGTGAGTGGCGTGTATAGCATGTTTCCTATGGGTGAGTGGCATGTACAGCATGTATCCAATGTGTGAGTGGTTTGTGCAGCAGGTATCCTATGTGCAGGGGCGTAGCTAGGGGGGACAGGTGAGGCATGTGCCCCGGGCGCAAATAAGTTGTAGGGAAGGGGGGGGGGGGCGCCGCAGAGCAGCTGATCGCTGCTTATAGGCGCCCTGTATGTCGGACACCTGCAGCAGCTTTAGGAAGAGCCAGGAAATCACGCAGCGTCGTTCTGACTGAGGTCTGTGACGGCCAGGGAGTGGACCAGTCCAATCACCCTACCTGTCACTTGACCTCACGTCAGTGACATGAGGTCAGATGACTCAGGTCAGGGGACTGGACTGGTCCACTCCCTTGCTGCACCCTCCCAGCATGTAGGGGGTGCCACTGGGCTCTGCCTCTACTCTGTGCTCTGCTGTTACACACACGGAGTAAATAACAGCCGAGAAGCAGAGGAGGAAGCTCCTGTCCTGAAATAAACTTGTGATCCTGTCAGCAAGGATATATGGTGAGTGTCTGTGTGCATATGTGTATCCTATGTGTGAGTTTCGTGTGCAGCATGTATCGTATGTGTGAGTGGCGTGTGCAGCATGTATCCTATGTGTGAGTGGCCTGTACAGCATGTATCCTATGTGTGAGTGGCGTGTACAGCACGTATCCTATGTGTGAGTGGCATGTACAGCATGTATCCTATGTGTGAGTGGCATGTACATCATGTATCCTATGTGTGAGTGGCCTGTACAGCATGTGTCCTTTGTGTGAGTAGCGTGTACAGCATATATCCTATGTGTGAGTGGCGTGTACAGCGTGTATCCTATGTGTGAGTGGCGTGGGCAGCAGGTATCTTATGTGTGAGTGACGTGTACAGCATGTATCCTATGTGTGAGTGGTGTGTGCAGCATGTATCCTATGTGTGAGTAGTGTGTACAGCATGTATCCTATGTGTGAGAGGCATGTGCAGCACGTATCCTATGTGTGAGTGGCCTGTACAGCATGTGTCCTATGTGTGAGTGGCGTGTGCAGTGTGTATCCTATGTGTGAGTGGCATGTACAGCATGTATCCTATGTGTGAGTGGCGTGTACAGCATGTGTACTATGTGTGAGTGGCGTGTACATCATGTATCCTATGTGTGAGTGGTGTGTACAGCATGTATCCTATGTGTGAGTGGTGTGTACAGCATGTATCCTATGTGTGAGTGGTGTGTACAGAATGTATCCTATGTGTGAGTGGTGTTGGTGTGTACAGCATGTATCCTATGTGTGAGTGGTGTGTGCAGCATGTATCCTATGTGTGAGTGGCGTGTGCAGCATGTATCCTGTGTGAGTGGCGTGTACAGCATGTGTCCTATATGTAAGTGGTGTGTACAGCATTTATCCTATGTGTGAGTGGCGTGTGGTGTGAGTGGCATGTACAGCATGTGTACTATGTGTGAGTGGCGTGTACAGCATTTATCCTATGTGTGAGTGGCGTGTACAGCATGTATTCTATGTTTGAGTGGCCTGTACAGCATGTATCCTATGTGTGAGTGGCGTGTACAGCATGTGTCCTATGTGTAAGTGGCGTGTAGAGCATGTATCCTATGTGTGAGTGGCGTGTACAGCATGTGTCCTATGTGTGAGTGGCGTGTACAGCATGTGTCATATGTGTGAGTGGCGTGTGCAGCAGGTATCTTATGTGTGAGTGACGTGTACAGCATGTATCCTATGTGTGAGTGGCGTGTACAGCATGTACCCTATGTGTGAGTGGCGTGTACAGCATGTGTCCTATGTGTGAGTGGCGTGTATAGCATGTTTCCTATGGGTGAGTGGCATGTACAGCATGTATCCAATGTGTGAGTGGTTTGTGCAGCAGGTATCCTATGTGCAGGGGCGTAGCTAGGGGGGACAGGTGAGGCATGTGCCCCGGGCGCAAATAAGTTGTAGGGAAGGGGGGGGGGCGCCGCAGAGCAGCTGATCGCTGCTTATAGGCGCCCTGTATGTCGGACACCTGCAGCAGCTTTAGGAAGAGCCAGGAAATCACGCAGCGTCGTTCTGACTGAGGTCTGTGACGGCCAGGGAGTGGACCAGTCCAATCACCCTACCTGTCACTTGACCTCACGTCAGTGACATGAGGTCAGATGACTCAGGTCAGGGGACTGGACTGGTCCTCTCCCTTGCTGCACCCTCCCAGCATGTAGGGGGTGCCACTGGGCTCTGCCTCTACTCTGTGCTCTGCTGTTACACACACGGAGTAAATAACAGCCGAGAAGCAGAGGAGGAAGCTCCTGTCCTGAAATAAACTTGTGATCCTGTCAGCAAGGATATATGGTGAGTGTCTGTGTGCATATGTGTGTGTAGTGTGTATACAGTATGTGTCTCTGTGTTTGTATGTGTCTATGTTACAGTGTGTGTGTGTCTCTGTGTCTCTGTGTCTCTGCATGTGTTTGTCTCTTACATCTACTACATTATCTGTACTCAGAGAGTTATCACTGTGTTATCTGTGGTGTTACATAGGACTGCAGGTAACATCTACTGCATTATCTGTACTCAGAGAGTTATCACTGTGTTATCTGTGGTGTTACATAGGACTGCAGGTAACACTACTACATTATCTGTACTCCGTTATTACTGTGTTATCTGTGGTGTTACATAGGACTACAGGTAACATCTACTGCATTATCTGTACTCAGAGAGCTATCACTGTGTTATCAGAGGTGTTACATAGGGCTGCACGTGAAATCTACAACAATATCTGTACTGGGTATATATGGGTCTGGAAAAAAGGGGAAAAAAGTCGATGGTCCAGCGCAGTCAAGTTTAAAACAGAACGTAGTTCCAATTTTATTTGGATAGTTAAAACAAGATCATTCCCGAATGCAAGGGTGAAAATGTAGGTAAGGTGCCTACGCGTTTCAGACGTATACCACGTCCTTCCTCATGGCTTTAATGCTAACAACTAAATGTCAGAACGAGGTTTATATCCGGTTGCCAACAGGTGAAAATTAGTGATGTCACAGAAAAGTGGTGCTGTCCAGCATAGTAGTGTTGAACTAGGGAGACGCCTATAGGGCATCAGCATTCTGTGAATAAAAGCTATCCAGCACGGTGAAGCTGTCCAGCAGAAGTGGTGCTGAAACAGAAAGTCGGTGATAGAACATCACTGCTCCACTAGTAAGTTATGTGCTTACAGCATTGGTTGATGGCTAGTTGTAATGACGGGGGTGGGGAGACAGACAAGTGAGCCCTAATCTACCCACCACTCAGTCCCTGCCTACGTGCAACGACCCGCCCTAGGAAACGGGGTACAACTGGGCGACGGTCCCTACGCTCAATAAGTGCACGACAGACAAACAGACAAGGGTACACAGAGCTAGGGGGGAAAGGGGCAGTTGCCCACGGCAACACCGTGAGCAACAAGAGTAGTAAACAAGCCGAGTCAAAGCAGGAGACAAAAGGGCCAGGAAACAAAACGAGAAGAATCACAAGCAAAGGAGGAACAGGAAAGGCAGGTATAAATAGACAGAGGGCAGGAGCTAGCTCCGTCTGGCCAGGCTGTGATCCCACTCCCAAGCCTGCCACCCTGAGTGGTGGAAGATGGAGTCAGTCTCACAGACATAGAAGCAGGTGCAGACTGATTATCTATGGGCATTAACCCTGAAGCTGTGCTTGGCAGATCCTTTACAGTACCCCCCCCCCCCCTTTTATGAGAGGCCACCGGACCCTTTCTAAGTGGACCTGGTTTACTGGGGAAACGAAGGTGAAACCTCCTGACCAATATCCCAGCGTGAACATCCCGAGCGGGTACCCAAGTCCTCTCCTCAGGCCCGTATCCTCTCCAATGGACCAGGTACTGGAGGGAGCCTTGGACCATCCTGCTGTCCACAATCTTGGCCACCTCGAATTCTGCCCCCTCAGGGATGAGAACAGGGACCGGAGGATTCCTCGAGGGAGCCAAGGACGGGGAGAAGCGTTTAAGGAGGGAGGCATGGAACACGTCGTGTACTCGAAAAGATGGGGGCAACTCCAGTCGGAAGGAGACAGGATTGAGGACTTCAATGACCTTGTACGGCCCTATAAACCGGGGAGCACACTTCTTGGACGGGACCTTAAGGTGCAAATTTATAGACGATAGCCACACCAGATCCCCGACCATAAACAAGGGGTTAGCAGAACGTTTTCTATCTGCCTGAGTTTTTTGTATGCTCTGGGACGCCTCTAGGTTCTTCTGAACCTGAGCCCAGACTGTGCACAGTTCTCAATGAACGACCTCTACCTCGGGATTGTTGGAACTACCAGGTGAAACGGAAGAGAACCGTGGATTAAACCCAAAATTACAGAAAAAGGGGGAGACCCCTGACGAGTTACTGACCCGGTTATTAAGGGAAAATTCGGCGAGGGGAATGAATGAGACCCAATCATATTGACAGTCAGAGATAAAACACCTTAAATATTGTTCTAGAGACTGATTAGTCCTCTCAGTTTGGCCATTAGTTTCAGGATGGAAGGCAGAGGAGAAGGACAGATCAATCTCCAACTTTTTACAGAAGGCTCTCCAAAACAATGAAACAAATTGTACCCCTCTATCAGAAACAATATTGACAGGGATCCCATGGAGACGCAGGATGTGTTTGACAAACAAGGTAGCTAACGTCTTAGCATTGGGCAGTTTTTTGAGGGGCACAAAGTGGCACATCTTACTGAAGCAGTCTACTACAACCCACACCACCGACTTGCCTTGAGATGGAGGCAAATCGGTGATAAAATCCATGGAGATATGGGTCCAAGGTCTCTGGGGAATGGGCAAAGAACATAGTAAGCCCTCTGGTCGGGACCTGGGAGTCTTGGACCTAGCACAAACTTCACAAGCGGCGACGTAGGCCTTAACGTCTTTAGGCAACCCAGGCCACCAATAGTTTCTGGCAATGAGGTGCTTGGTACCCAGGATGCCTGGATGGCCAGATAGTGCAGAGTCATGATTTTCCCTAAGTACCCTTAGCCGGAATTGCAGGGGAACAAACAGCTTGTTCTCAGGAAGGATCCCGGGAGCTGAACCTTGATCAGCCGCAATTTCAGAGACTAAATCAGAATCAATAGCGGAAATGAATATACCTGGAGGCAAAATACAAGCAGGATCTTCCTCCGAAGGAGGGCTGGCCATGAAGCTACGTGACAGTGCATCAGCCTTAACATTTGCGAGTGAGATCCGTAAGAGGCTTAGCGATGACCGAGAAGTTAGCAATAAACCACCTGTAATAATTAGCGGACCCCAGGAAGCACTGTAACGCCTTCAGGGAGGCAGGTTGGAACCATTCCGCCACAGCCTGGACCTTGGCGGGGTCCAAGCGGAATTCATGAGGAGTGAGGATTTGGCCCAAAAATGGTATCTCCTGCACCCCAAACACACATTTTTCGGTCTTAGCAAACAGTTTGTTTTCTTGAAGGACCTGGAGCACCTTCCTGACATGCTCAATGTGGGAGGACCAGTCCTTGGAAAACACAAGTATGTCATCAAGGTAGACTACAAGAAATAAACCCAGGTAGTCTCTTAAAATCTCATTTATGAAATTCTGGAAGACCGCGGGAGCATTACACAACCCAAAGGGCATGACGAGGTATTCGAAATGACCTTCGGGCGTGTTAAACGCAGTCTTCCACTCATCCCCCTCTTTGATGCGGATAAGGTTATACAAGGTAGATCAAACTTAGAGAACCATTGGGCCCCCTGAACCTGATTAAAGAGATCAGGAATCAGAGGAAGGGGATACTGATTCCTTACAGTGACCTTATTCAAGCTTCGGTAGTCAATGCATGGCCTAAGACCACCATCCTTCTTACCTACGAAGAAGAAGCCAGCACCTACCGGAGAAGTAGAGGGGCGAATGTAACCCTTGGCCAGGCATTGCTGGATATACTCTCTCATGGCTTCACGTTCGGGACAAGAGAGATTAAATATCCTACTCTTAGGGAGCTTAGCTCCTGGTACCAAATTGATTGCGCAATCATATTGTCTTTGAGGAGGTAACACTTCGGAGGCCACCTTAGAGAAAACATCGGCGAAGTCCTGAACAAACTCAGGTAGCGTGTTCACCACCTCAGGGGGAGAAATAGAATTAACAGAAAAACATGACGTCAAGCATTCATTACCCCACTTGGTAAGGTCCCCAGAATTCCAGTCAAACGTGGGATTATGCAACTGCAACCAGGGAAGGCCTAAAACTAAATCGGACGATAATCCCTGCATTAACAGTACAGAGCACTGCTCCAAATGCATGGAGCCAACAAGGAGTTCAAAAACAGGTGTATGCTGTGTAAAGTAACCATTAGTAAGATGAGTGGAGTCGATACCCACTACCGGGACAGGTTTAGGCAAATCAATCAAAGGCATAGCTAGAGACATAGCAAATTCCACAGACATGATATTAGCAGAAGACCCTGAATCCACGAAGGCACTGCCGGTAGCAGACCTACCACCAAAAGAGACCTGAAAGGGAAGCAAGATTTTATTATGTTTCATATTTACGGAAAATACCTGTGCGCCCAAGTGACCTCCCCGATGATCACTTAGGCGCGGAAGTTCTCCGGCTGCATTCTTACGCTTAGGACAGTTGTTCACTTGATGCTTGTCATCCCCACAGTAGAAGCAGAGACGATTCTTCCTGCGGAAATCTCTACGTTGTTGGGGGGACACGGAGGCCCCGAGTTGCATAGGTAACTCTGAGTCTTCCGGGGAGGAACGAAGCAACGGAACCTCGGGAGGCATCATGGGGGAGTCAGAGGAGAAAACATCAAGACGTTCAAGTCGTCGTTCCCTGAGACGTCGGTCAAGTCGTACCGCTAAAGCCATAACCTGGTCTAGGGAGTCAGAAGAGGGATAACTAACTAGCAGATCTTTCAGGGCGTTCGACAGACCCAACCTAAACTGGCACCTTAAGGCAGGGTCATTCCACCGAGAAGCTACGCACCACTTCCTAAAGTCAGAGCAATACTCCTCAACAGGTCTCTTACCCTGACGTAAGGTCACCAGCTGACTCTCGGCAAAAGCAGTCTTGTCAGTCTCGTCATAGATGAGTCCGAGAGCAGAAAAGAAAAGATCAACAAAGGAAAGTTCAGGGGCGTCAGGAGCCAAGGAGAAGGCCCATTCTTGGGGCCCTTCCTGGAGCCGGGACATAATTATACCCACCCGCTGGCTCTCAGAACCTGAGGAGTGGGGCTTTAAACGAAAATAGAGCCTACAACTCTCCCAAAAGGAGAGAAAAGTCTTCCGGTCCCCTGAGAACCGGTCGGGCAAATTCATGTGGGATTCAAGAGGTGAGGTGAGGGGGATTACCATGGTAGCATCAGGCTGGTTGACCCTCTGAGCCAGGGCCTGGACCTGTAGGGAGAGACCCTGCATTTGCTGAGCCAGGGTCTCAAGGGGGTCCATAGTGGTGTCAGGGACCTGGGTAGACAAGGTATGGGCTTGTGATTATGTAATGACAGGGATGGGGAGACAGACAAGTGAGCCTTAATCTACCCACCACTCAGTCCCTGCCTACTTGCAATGACCCGCCCTAGGCGACGGGGTACAACTGGGCGACGGTCCCTACGCTCAATAAGTGCACGACAGACAAACAGACAAGGGTACACAGAGCTAGGGGGAGAAAGGGGCAGTTGCCCACGGCAACACCGTGAGCAACAAGAGAAGTGAACAAGCCGAGTCAAACCAGGAGAGTACGAGGTGCCAAACGCAGAGCAGAAGAGTAGTAAACAAGCCGAGTCAAACCAGGAGTGTACGAGGTACCAAACGCAGAGCAGGAGAGTAGTCAGCAAGCCGGGGTCAATATGAAGCAAGGACAATGGTACAAGAAGCTGCAGCAGGGCCAGGAAACCAAACGAGAAGAATCACAAGCAAAGGAGGAACAGGAAAGGCAGGTATAAATAGACAGAGGGCGGGAGCTAGCTCTGTCTGGCCAGGCTGTGATAGGTTCTCCCACTCCTAAGCCTGCCACCCTGAGTGGTGGAAGATGGAGTCAGTCTCACAGACATAGAAGCAGGTGCAAACTGATTATCTATGGGCGTTAACCCCGAAGCTGTGCCTGGCAGATCCTTTACACTAGTAATAAATAATAAGATGAGGGATAATAATGATCCAAAACTATCCTAGAGTAGTGGATAGAATATTAATGCTTATTTCTATTTATTAGGCTGTCGGATATGAACCTCTGAAATACTCACATCGAAAAATTAAAACATAATTAGACGCTAAAAAATACATGATATTAAACAGTTTAAGACAATACATGAACTGGAAAAAAGGGGAATTATATAGTGGTCTTCAAGGATAATTAGTATTGGAAAATTTGTTTTCCTTTGTATACTAGACCGTCAATTGGTTAACGGGAAATCTGGTGGGGGAAGGACCCGTTGATATGGATAATTAGGTGTCATCTGTAAAAACTATGAACATTAACAAGTATTATTAATTATTAGGCCATATTAAATTCTGCCAATCATTTCATAAATTCTTTTGCTAATAGTGGAACATTAATTCTTTTTTTAGGTTCAGACATATAGACATTCCAGGTGTTGATATGTGTCCGCAACATAGGCATACTCAGTGAGGACGTGCCCATCCCACAGTGAGTGAGTATGTACGTGTAGGCGGGCATATATTTACAGCCTGTAGTCACCCGATTTACATGTGGACCTTTCTCGTGTTTATGGAGGGGTAGTGAGAGATGCTGTTTGAGCATGAATCTCTATATGTACATATACCTATGGTTTGGGGGGGAATATTTTTGTATGTTTGGTTATTTTTCACTTTGTTTGTGTGATTGGGTAGTGTGTAGGAACCCTTAGGGACAGGTAAGGTACACACAAACCCTTGTAGGTATTTGCCACCTCAACCTGAGAACTGGTATGGTCAATATGATGATGGATTGAATGTCAGAGGGGAAATGGAAGGCGATGCTCCACCCCACAGTAGATTCCTGGGTACCAAGACCTCAACTCCTCCTCGGGGATGATAACCTGCCATGATAAAGACCTGGATATCGGCCCAAAAAGATTGTTTCGTCTTCAATCAAGATGCTGGGAAAAGTTGGAAAAGTAATGGATCACGTACAAAAGGTTGTTGAAAGGCGGGCTAAGCCATTCCAAGGCTGACCATATGAGGGCACAAGTAGCCTTACACGGGTCGGCATGCTAAAATTGGATCGGCCACTGGAAAGAACTGCTGACGCCACTCAAGAGGATGAAACTCCAAGCAAGAAAGAACAAGAAATCTGCTGTTCATGGACTTTGAGGTTTTCATATGAGCTTTGTTCGTTTGATGAGCTTTGAGGCTTCGTTCTATGGACTGTGAGTTTATTTCAACCCCGTTCTATGGACTATAAAGGTTTCTTCGTACTATGGACTATGAAGGTTTAATTTCAACTTCGTCTGATGAGCTTCGAGGCTTCGTTCTATGGACTGTGAGTTTTATCTCAACTTCGTTCTATGGACTATGAGATTTAATTTCATCTTCATTCTGTGAACTTTGAGGTTTAGTTTCTTTGGACACTAGACTCCAGAGTCAGAGGACTGGCTGGAAGATGTCCTTGAGGAGATAGCTGATGTCGAGTATCTAGGTCCAATAGTATACTTCCTTCCATCTCAGACCATTACCAGTAACCAGGGAGGTTGAGGGGGTAAATAGAACCCCACAAACACTTCCCCAAATTGCATTGTCGAGTCCCCGACAACAGGGGGATTGTAAAGGGAAGTGTCCCTATATATATATATATATATATATATATATATATATATATATAGTGTGTATGTATATGTGTGTATATATACAGTGTATATGTATATATATATATACACATATATATAATATATATGTGGTGTATAATACATATAATGTATCATGAGCCAGGGCTGTAACAACAACAGCCCTGGTCATGAATGCGGTTCTAAGCGAAGCAGGACAATTAGCATGGCCCTGCTTTGTTTGGAAACCATGGAGACAAGGGATAGTTATCCCCTGTCTCCATTTCAAGTCTCCCGCACGCACGGACTGTCTCGTGCGGGCGCTCATGAGTCGGCTGGTGATACATTATCACCATGCCGACCCATGCTAGCCAGGGGCAAGCGCCACATCCCCCGCTACGAGCGTACCGACAGGGTTAAATAGCTGGAGCTAGCTGAAGATGACCTCACCACCAGCTTGGACCTGCATGCCTGCCTGCCTCCCACACCACCAGGAACTGGCTCACCTCTCCTGTCCTGTCTCTCTCCTCCAACGACCTGCTATGGCTCCTGCTTCTGCCACCAATGCTAAGTATGTCTGAATAGAGTCAGTTTCAGCTCCTCGGAACCTGATTCAATTGAAGTATTTAATGAAGCCTCAGATAGTGATAACTCTAGGAACCTATACTCCCAAAGATACCAACCAGTCAGCAAACCAAGGAAGTAAAAAAACGGGAAAGGAGGGGCGGTAGGAAACATCACCCAAACAGACCAGGAACAAAACCGCCGCCTACGGAACCGCAGGAATCCACACTCAGCATTAATGTGATCAACCTTTACTCATCCGAACTGACTCCAGCACAAGTCAAAGTTCTGTCGTTGGGCCTCAATTTTGCCCCTAATCGCATGTTCGATTCTTTCAACACACTTCTGGACATTAATAGATTTGTAAGGAATTTAACAGTAAAGAGGCATTTTTATAATACGCTCTCAATGACAACAGACTCCGAAGATTTTTATCTCAGAGAATCCAATACAAACATCCATGACCATAGATCAATATCGTTTGAGGAACATAGGGCAATCCAATGCTTAGAGAGTCTGAACCCAGAACTTCCTATAAGAAATATTCATTTTTCTGCGGACTTTGTTACGAAAAATCCAAGCTTCTATCCTCTGGCATCTAGGACAGACTCTATGGACAGATTTCAATGGGCAATTGAAAAGGATCTCCAGCAACTATCTGAAAATTCGAAGTGTTGCAATAAGAACTTTAATATCTCTAAAGAGGTGAATATGGCAAAAAAATTGTTAAAAAATAACAAGGGTATTATTATTAAGAGGTCGGATAAAGGGGGCAGTATCACTGTGCTAGATAGGGAAAAGTACAAAACCCAAATTTTGAAACTTCTAGCAGACACAGACACATATAAAAACTAACATGTAATCCAATATCCATGCTCCAAAAAAAGCTCAACAAACGAATAAACGATGGTTTAGGACATATCGCAAACTTGTGGCAAAACCAAGCACCGCATGTAAGGAATCTTTAAAAAATCTGCTAGAAGAAGGAATTGGATCAGGAGTATTAGCCAACAAACAGGCAGAATACTTACTGATAGAATTCCCTATTGTTCCCATATTCCATGGGATGCCAAAAATCCATAAATTTGCATGGTCTTGAAACTTGGGTTATCTGTGACGTAGTTGGCTAGTACTCCTGCAAACAGGCCTGCCATCAGGGTAGTACCGCTGGTACTACTGTCAGGGGCCTGGCCACAAAAGTAAAATAAAGTGGGCAGCCGCCGCTCATCAAGGTTATGATTAGCGTTAATTGGTTTGTAGAAAGGAATGGGATCCATGCAGGGGCCAGCTCCGCAACTTGGTGAGTGACTGTTTTAAAGCAGTAGATTCAGTTTAATAATTTTTTTCATGTTGCCCCTCTGCTCCCACCTTCCCACCTGTCTCTCTCCCCTTCCCCTCCCCAGACCCCAGTCAAGCGTGATATTCACTCTGGCCCAACTCCCGCCTCGGCCACTTTCCGTTCTCTTAGCCTACTCCTCCGCCTACATCCTGGTATAATAGCTAAAGAAAATGACCCTATGAGGTTTAGAGTCAGTTAGTTATATGTCAACATTTTGATCTAAGGTTTGCACACCATGACAGTCGGTAGTCATGTAGACTGGACACTTCCATGATTTGAATACGCTGTGACGTGGCACATTAGGTCACGGGAACGTGGTGTAAAGGATCTGCCAGACACAGCTTCTGTGTCGACGCCCGTGGTTAATCAGTCTGCACCTGCTCCTAGGTCTGATAGAGTGACTCGATCTGCTACCACTCAGGCTGGTAGGCTCAGGAGTGGGAGAACCTATTACAGCCTGGCCAGACGGTTCTAGCTCCCGGCCTCGGTCTATTTATACCTTCATTTCCTGCTTGTCTTTGCCTGTGATTCTTTCCTGTTTTCTGGCTCTGCTGCTCCTGCTATTATTATTGACCTTGCTTCATTTTGACCCTGGCTTTACTGACTACGCTCCTGCTCTGTGTTTGGTACCTGGTACACTCCTGTTTTGACTCGACTCGTTCACTACGCCTGTTGCTCACTGTGTTGCCGTGGGCAACTGCCCCATTTCCCTTAGCTTCTGTGTACACTTGTCTGTTTGTCTGTCGTGCACATATTGAGCGTAGGGACCGTCGCCCAGTTGTACGCCGTCGCCTAGGACGGGCCGTGCATTAGGCAGGGACTGAGAGGCGGGTAGATTAGGGCTCACCTGTCTGTATCCCTACCCCATCATTACACGTGGTATCTAGGTTACATCAACACTTTCATGACGTATCTTGTGGTTCACGCTTGGGCATTGGAGATGAAGAAGACTGGAAGAAGTCATCATGGCGTTCTGGGCCAGCTGAAGAAGAAAAGAGAACGTGAACGACTCCAATCTAAGAAGATGTCACATGTGAGTCACTGAATTTCACTGCACTGTATTCACTTATATGGTCTGCAGAATGCCTGTGTAGGACTGATATCTGTCACAATATGGTGGGAATACTGGTCTTTGTTTTACAACACACGTTTTTAGTACAAATTTAAGAGTGTTTAAATTATTTCTATATAGTTGAAGGGTAGACCCCCAAGAATTATTTCCTTTGGTGGGTCCAAGGTACCTCAGTCAGACACTGAGTGTACAGATCCTTGCATTAAGATATTGTATTACTGTCTGTAGCGTTATACGAGAATTTATTAACCTTGCTAAGCCTCTTATCTGGCATAGAAAAATCCCAAAAGTGCAGGAAAGTTTTCGGTCACTTTTCGCTGCCTTTGGCACTTTTTTGAAAAGTGTGTGGCGCTTTGCGGAAAGGGCCGACAATTTTACTATCATTTACGCCAGTAACGGGCGTAATGTAAAGCAGAAATCAACGCCAGCTCCGAGCTAGTGTACAATTTTACATTGAGTGTGCAACAAAAGGCCTAAGCCAGACCCTGTATCTCCCCCACTAATCAGACTGTTTTGTGCCACAAGACATGTGTTTTGCCCACACCCCTAAAAAAAACAAAAAAATATATATATATATATCTGAGACAGCGTATCTATAAGGGTATATTCACACGCTGTGTTTTCAGGCGTATTTCGGAGCGTAAACGCCTTCAAATACGCCTGAAAAATCGGTAGCCCAATGCCTTCAAACATCTGCCTATTGTATTTTAAAACGGCACGTAAAAAGAAGGAGCATGTCACTTCTTGAGCCGTTTTTGGAGATGTTTTTCATTGTGTCAATGGAAAAACAGCTCCAAAAACAGCTAGAAAAAAACACCTCAAAAAACGTTTACAGCTTCAAAAACGGCTGTAAATCAAAGGCTGTGTTCTCTGAAAACAGCTCTGTAATTTTCAGCCATTTTTGACTTTGCGTGTGAACCCTAAGACTATGACACCTGATAGCTCTGCTACTTGATAGGAGACAGCGGCTCAGCAGACAGTATCACATATAATATGCTGAGATACAACGGCTTAGCAGACAGTATCACACATGCTAGCCCCAATTAAAAGGTTAATTGGGAAAAAATGTCTTATAGTGTTTTTCGATAAAGGTCACTTGAACTGGTATCATTTAAACAGTTAACCGATGAATGACGCTGTTTACGTGGAATTTACCCTGCGGCCTAATGTACCATATAAAGTATTAAAAAAACAAGGTAAAAAAACCTACATTTTGTGGGGTGAATTGAACAAAAAACCTGTAATTCCGCCATTTCGGTTTTGATTTTACAGTGTTCATCGGGCGGCATGAATTGCATGATAACTTGATTCTGCGTGTCGTTACGATTATGGCGATACCAAATTTATATAGTTTTATTTTTTACTAAATAATTTGTTTTTGTGACGCTGCATTCGAAGATGAACTGCATAGTTTTTCAATGCAACAGCACTTCATAGGGCGGGAAGGGGTTAAAACCCACTCTCTGAAGCCCCCCTTCAAGATACATTTCAACTAATCTGGTCCCCATGGCAGAAATATGTCTTTCCATCTGGCACCTCCAGCAGACTCCTTTCAGTCTAGTTTGATATCTTTTACCTCAGAGTTCCTCTTTTTCCCTTTTTTTACTTTCTTCTTTCCCTCTCCCCTTCTTCTCCTTCTCCCCCCACTTTATTTTAACTATTTCTAACAGGAGCTGTGCAGAGTTATAAAAATATGGCTGCTTTCTTCCAAAAACAGCACCACACCTATCCACAGGTTGTATCTGGTATTGCAGGTTAGCTCCATTGAAGTGAATGGTAATGAGCTGTAATACCACACACAACCTATGGACAGGTGTGGTGCTGGTTTTTGGAGAAAGCAGATAAGTTATCTCATCCTGGAGAACTCTTTGTCATGGATAGTTCTTGTGCGGAGATGCTCCCTGCATTATCCCTTTTCCTTTATGGCCGCTGATATGTTCTATTCAGCTTTATGGCCTCTGTACTAAGTTCATTTTCAGTCATTAAAGGGTTAACACTTCAGACCACTGTGGGTGACGTCACAATGTATGAGTTGTGCAGTGGTAATAAATTCCTGTAGTAATGATGATGAAGGTGCTGATGTCATAAATACAAATGTTTATGACATAAAGAAGATTCCATATTAGAAAGTTTTACTGCCACATTCAGCGCCATATTGGATGGGACTGAGGACCTTGAGCTTGACTTCCCCACCAATACCGACCTGATGTAATTTGGAGGTTCTAGCAGGGAAACCCTTCACCCCAGACCACTTCTTCATCACATCCTCTTCATACGGGTTGTCTGTAATAGAGGGGGGTTTCCAGCAGGAGATCCCCCTCTATTAGCCAGAGCGGAGACAGATGCTACAAGGAGGCATCTGGAGGACCGTCTCATCCGTGGATCGCCCATTAATTTTAATGGGTGCCCAGGAAGAGAGACACCCGCCTAGCCATCCAGATCAGCCGATCTATGTGTTTTATGTCGTTCGTTCGTTCGTTCGTTCGTTCATTCGTTCGTTCGTTCATTGTATTGTCTTTCCTTAAAAATCTGAGAAAACGTATAAATTCTGTTACAAATTATATTTTGGCACCTTCTAAGCCTAGAGGAAGGGCAATCCTCCAGCCATGGTTTCCCTAGAGGTTTCCCCCACAGGGGGTTTTTCCTTTCCTGCGTGCTGGAGGGTGACTCTTCGTGAGTCGGAGGTTTGCCATTTTGGGTTTGGTCATATAATATAATAAAAGTTTTGACCATTTAACACCCAATTATAATGTTTTGTGTCTTTATTTTGCATTCTTTGGTATGGTGATTGGGATTCTGGGTCTATTACATATCACAAAATCATAAGGCCGGACATCTACTTCCCACACTGACATAGAATGGAGACAACAAGCGTTGCTGCACAATTAAGTGTACACATCCTTACATTAAGATATTGTATTACGGTCTGTAGCCTTTGGGGGAAATATATTAACCTTTCTACAACAGTTTATTAGCGTAGAAAATTCACAAAATACGCAAATGTCATAATTTTTGGGGGCAAAAAATGAGCGGGGCTTAGCAGAAATGGCCAACAATTTTACTATAATTTACGCCAGTAACTGATGTAAATTATAGCAGAAATCTATATGTATAATGCCACACAGATTTATCTCTGGGGGGCGTAACAAGGCAAAGGTCCGTGCCAGACCCATACCTCCCCCCCAATCAGACTGTATGCCCCCCCAATCAGACAATAAAATACATTTTAAAAATGTACTTTAAATGTACAGCAGGCCGCGGCACATAGAAAGTACTGATGACAGGCCGCGTTGCAGCTAAAAGATGCGACACATTTATTAAGAGTCGTTCGCCTGTTAATAAATGTGTTGCATCTTACTCCAGCAAACTGTTTAATAGGACTGCTGTATGAAACGCCAGTATTAAAGGGAATGTGTCGCTAGGAATTTTTTTTTTTTTTCAGTTAAACAGTTAGTATATAAGTGATTAAACATTGTTTTAATTTTTTTATTTTTTCACAAGTCAGGAAATATTATAAATCAGATTCTAATTTATAACATTTCCATGTGCTGGTCACTAGAGGGAGCAATTCCCAAAATTGCAGCATTGGCATGTGGTAAAGCAACCTCATTGCCTTATGCTGCAAATTTGGAGTAGGCACACTCGCTCTGCCCCAGCACACACCAGTAAACATACCTACCAACTTTCAAGTATCTAATCTAAGTAATCTCCGCCCACACATACCCGGTTCAGCCCACTCATTATTATGTTCCCATAGGACCCCCTACACAGTATAATGACAAATAGCTGCCCCCATACAGTTTAATGCCCCCTTAGCTACCCCTAGTACCAGTGCGCACATATAAAGTGCCAGTGCCCATATAGATAGTGTCACACACAGTGCCCATGTAGATGGTGCCACTCCCCCAGGGATTCCACTCCAGGAGGAGCCCCTGCCGTCACTGTCCATATATGGACAGTGACGTAAGGCATTCCCTATAGGAGCAGAATCTCTGTCCAGAGCGTCGGCCACGCTGTGGCCAAGGATTGCTCTCCAGGAGGAGCCCTTGATGTAATTGTACATATATGGAAAGTGACATCAGGGGTTCCGCCTAGGAGCGGAATCCCCGGCCAGACCATCGGCAATGCAAAGGCAGTGGATTCCGTTCCAGGAGTAGTCCCCGACGTCAATGTTCATATATGGATAGTGAGACAAGGGGCTCCGCACTTAAAGTAGCGCTGTGCCCGGGAATTCCTCGGCGAGTGGTACTAATACAGAAGCAGGGAGCTGACGATCCCTTTCATTAGCATTGGATTAAACTGTATCTGCATCCTGAGGACGCAGATACAGTTGACACCAAGACATACCACCGGCCGCTTGGGACAGCGTAACAGCACCCAGAATCCTGGACTACCCCCCTATATCCGGGACGGTTAGGAGGTATGCAGTAATTAGGACCATGCACATGCGCAGATTCCACAGTAAATGCTTGTTCATGAGCCTGCAAAGGAGGAGCTGCTCAGTTTGCCATTAGGGTGATGACTGACGGATAAGGCCTCGTTCACATCTGCACTATTGTCTCTGGTAAAATCACGGTCCCCCGCCTGACGGAAAGCCAATGGAACCCACTAAAGTCAATGGGTTCTGTCGGCAGGTGGCGGTGTCCGTTGTGCGACGGAACAGTTGCTTCCGTTATTCCTTTGTTCTGCACCACTGATGGAGCAGAACAACGAAACACACCAACGCAGGTGTGAACAGGGCCTTAGAGAGATAACTGAATACAGCAGCTGGCCATGAACTGAAATACACTGCAGGTACAGAAGACAAATGGTAGACCAATTAGAAATGTGATTTATTTTACAAAATACATACAAGGCAATTAAAAAAAAACTGTGCAAAGGTGTACATAGCCTTTAAGGGTATGTGCACACAATAGCAGGCTTTTACGTCTGAAAAGACAGACTGTTTTCAGGAGAAAACAGCTGCCTTGTTTCAGACGTAAATGCGCCTCCTCGCATTTTGCGGGGCTTCTCTGACAGCCGTAAATTTTGAGCTGTGCTTCATTGAGTTCAATGAAGAAACGGCTCAAATTACGTCTGAAAGAAGTGCCCTGCACTTCTTTTGACGAGGCTGTATTTTTACGCGTCGTCGTTTGACAGCTGTCAAACGACGACGCGTAAATGACAGGTTGTCTGCACAGTACGTCGGCAAACCCATTCAAATGAATGGGCAGATGTTTGCCGACGTATTGTAGCCTTATTTTCAGATGTAAAACGAGGCATAATACGTCTCGTTTACGTCTGAAAATAAGTCGTGTGAACCCAGCCTAAGCAATCAGGAGGCATATTTTCAGATTCTGCTGGACTTCTCCCATATACCGGCATTTCAGGCATCCTATTGGTCCACGGTGTCCTCAATGCCCACCCCATTTACTTCTTCTTTAGCCACAATGCCCGCACGCCACAGCAAGCTGACAGTGCCCGCCCTAATGGTATATACAGGGGTGATGGAGATTTTATACTGAGATAATGGTAGGCTGGTTCATACACGGATAATGGTGGTTATATATGGGGATGATGGCTGGTATATACAGGGATGATGGGAGTCCCTTATATAACCCCCATATTCCCTGTATATTACCCCCAAAAGGGGAGATCAGCAGCACATCGCAGTCCAAAACTCATGGAAAACTATTTTATGTTTCACCCATCCCACCCATCGCTGGATGTGGGTATACTAGGACACATGACTAATATGATAATATTTTAATATAGAATTGTACATCCTAGTATAATAGCTAAAGAAAATTAGCTTATGAGGTTTAGAGTTAGTTATATGTCGAAATTTTGATCTAAGGTATGCGCACCGTGACGGGCGGTAGTCATGTAGACTGAACGCTTCCATGATTTGAATAAGCTGTGACGTGGCACATTGGGTCACGTGAACGTGGTATACAGGTTACATCAACACTTTCATGACATATCTTGTGGTTCGCGCTTGGGCATTGGAGATGAAGAAGACTGGAAGTCAACATGGTGTTCTGGGTCGGATGAAGAAGAAAAGAGAACATGAACGACTCCATTCTGAGAAGATGTCACCTGTGAGTCACTGAATTTCACTGCACTGTATTCACTTACACTACCGTTCAAAAGTTTGGGGTCACCCAGACAATTTTGTGTTTTCCATGAAAACTCACACTTATATTTATCAAATGAGTTGCAAAATGACTAGAAAATATAGTCAAGACATTGACAAGGTTAGAAATAATGTTTTTTATTTGAAATAATAATTTTCTCCTTCAAACTTTGCTTTCGTCAAAGAATGCTCCATTTGCAGCAATTACAGCATTGCAGACCTTTGGCATTCTAGCTGTTAATTTGCTGAGGTAATCGGGAGAAATTTCACCCCATGCTTCCAGAAGTCCCTCCCACAAGTTGGATTGGCTTGATGGGCACTTCTTGCGTACCATACTGTCAAGCTGCTCCCACAACAGCTCTATGGGGTTGAGATCTGATGACTGCGCTGGCCACTCCATTACAGATAGAATACCAGCTGCCTGCTTCTTCCCTAAATAGTTCTTGCATAATTTGGAGGTGTGCTTTGGGTCATTGTCCTGTTGTAGGATGAAATTGGCTCCAATCAAGCGCTGTCCACAGGGTATGGCATGGCGTTGCAAAATGGAGTGATAGCCTTCCTTATTCAAAATCCCTTTTACCTTGTACAAATCTCCCACTTTACCAGCACCAAAGCAACCCCAGACCATCACATAACCTCCACCATGCTTGACAGATGGCGTCAGGCACTCTTCCAGCATCTTTTCAGTTGTTCTGCGTCTCACAAATGTTCTTCTGTGTGATCCAAACACCTCAAACTTCGATTCGTCTGTCCATAACACTTTTTTCCAATCTTCCTCTGTCCAATGTCTGTGTGCTTTTGCCCATATTAATCTTTTCCTTTTATTAGCCAGTCTCAGATATGGCTTTTTCTTTGCCACTCTGCCCTGAAGACCAGCATTCCGGAGTCGCCTCTTCACTGTAGACGTCGACACTGGCGTTTTGCGGGTACTATTTAATGAAGCTGCCAGTTGAGGACCTGTGAGGCATCTATTTCTCAAAGTAGAGACTCTAATGTACTTGTCTTGTGGCTCAGTTGTGCAGCGGGGCCTCCCACTTGTCTTTCTACTCTGGTTAGAGCCTGTTTGTGCTGTCCTCTGAAGGGAGTAATACACACCGTTGTAGGAAATCTTCAGTTTCTTGGCAATTTCTCGCATGGAATAGCCTTCATTTCTAAGAACAAGAATAGACTGTCGAGTTTCACATGAAAGCTCTCTTTTTCTAGCCATTTGGAGAGTTTAATCGAACCCACAAATGTAATGCTCCAGATTCTCAACTAGCTCAAAGGAAGGTCAGTTTTATAGCTCCTCTAAACAGCAAAACTGTTTACAGCGGTGCTAACATAATTGCACAAGGGTTTTCAAGTGTTTTCTAATCATCCATTAGCCTTCTAACACAGTTAGCAAACACAATGTACCATTAGAACACTGGAGTGATGGTTGCTGGGAATGGGCCTCTATACACCTATGTAGATATTGCATTAAAAACCAGATGTTTGCTGCTAGAATAGTCATTTACCACATTAACAATGTATAGAGTGTATTTCTGATTAATTTAATGTTATCTTCATTGAAAAAAACTGTGCAAATAAGGAAATTTCTAAGTGACCCTAAACTTTTGAACGGTAGTGTATATATATTTTTTTAATTTAACTGTCCAATGGGAGGCCAGGGTTTGGTCAGATGAAGGGGGGGGGGGGCAAAGTATGAGGTCCAGCACGGGCCTCTACCTTGCTATGCCCCATGGAGTGAAATCTATGTTAGCGAGGAGCTGGCGTAGACTTTCACTATAATTGACGCCAGTTTTCTGGGGTTAATCATAATAAATTTGTTGGCTCACAGCCCATTTGCCTTTACCACGCCCCATTTCTTAAAAAGTGTGAAAACTGGCGTAGAAAGTCTCTTATGTCTCTGTGTCCTTTCCCACAAAGCAAAGTTTGAAGGAGAAAATTATTACTTCAAATAAAAATCATTATTTCTAACCTTGTCAATGTCTTGACTATATTTTCTAGTCATTTTGCAACTCATTTGATAAATATAAGTGTGAGTTTTCATGGAAAACACAAAATTGTCTGGGTGACCCCAAACTTTTGAATGGTAGTGTACATACTGCACACACTACATCTACACAATGCACACATACTTACATACTTGCCATGATTAAGAACGCAGATCGCGTTCGAAACGCGTAGGCTTGGGTATCTACCCTGACTACTTGCACCTTGGGACTGCGTCTCCCCTCCGATTTTAAGATCTTTCTTCAATAAACATGGGACTCTCATTTCCCTTTTAAATTACTATCAGCGCTGGATCATTTTTTCTCCTACATTGCTGTTCCTTACCGGGGGGCCTTCGCGGGGATCCGAGTGACGCTGCTGGAGACGCAGACCAGTGAGCTGGAGGTTCTCTCCCTGTTTCTAATACATACATACATACAAACATACTGCACACACCATCTACACACTGCATACATACCTATACATAATGCACACATGTTACATATTCACACACTGCACACATACATACATACATACATACATACATACATACATACATACATACATACATACTGCCCACACTGCATACATATATACTGCCCACACGCTACATATACACACACTGCACACATACATACTGCACACATACATACTGCACACACACTGCACATATATATACTGCACACATACATAAATACTGCCCACACACTACAGATACACACAATGCACATATACAGTGAAGGAAATAAGTATTTGATCCCTTGCTGATTTTGTAAGTTTGCCCACTGTCAAAAACATGAACAGTCTAGAATTTTTAGGCTAGGTTAATTTTACCAGTGAGAGATAGATTATATAAAAAAGAAAACAGAAAATCACTTAGTCAAAATTATATATATTTATTTGCATTGTGCACAGAGAAATAAGTATTTGATCCCCTACCAACCATTAAGAGTTCAGCCTCCTCCAGACCAGTTACACGCTCCAAATCAACTTGGTGCCTGCATTAAAGACAGCTGTCTTACATGGTCACCTGTATAAAAGACTCCTGTCCACAGACTCAATTAATCAGTCTGACTCTAACCTCTACAACATGGGCAAGGCCAAAGAGCTTTCTAAGGATGTCAGGGACAAGATCATAGACCTGCACAAGGCTGGAATGGGCTACAAAACCATAAGTAAGACGCTGGGTGAGAAGGAGACAACTGTTGGTGCAATAGTAAGAAAATGGAAGACATACAAAATGACTGTCAATCGACATCGATCTGGGGCTCCATGCAAAATATCACCTCATGGGGCATCCTTGATCCTGAGGAAGGTGAGAGCTCAGCCGAAAACTACACGGGGGGAACTTGTTAATGATCTCAAGGCAGCTAGGACCACAGTCACCAAGAAAACCATTGGTAACACATTACGCCGTAATGGATTAAAATCCTGCAGTGCCCGCAAGGTCCCCCTGCTCAAGAAGGCACATGTACAGGCCCGTCTGAAGTTTGCAAATGAACATCTGGATGATTCTGAGAGTGATTGAGAGAAGGTGCTGTGGTCAGATGAGACTAAAATTGAGCTCTTTTGCATTAACTCAACTCGCCGTGTTTGGAGGAAGAGAAATGCTGCCTATGACCCAAAGAACACCGTCCCCACTGTCAAGCATGGAGGTGGAAACATTATGTTTTGGGGGTGTTTCTCTGCTAAGGGCACAGGACTACTTCACCGCATCAATGGGAGAATGGATGGAGCCATGTACCGTCAAATCCTGAGTGACAACCTCCTTCCCTCCACCAGGACATTAAAAATGGCCCGTGGCTGGGTCTTCCAGCACGACAATGACCCAAAACATACAGCCAAGGCAACAAAGGAGTGGCTCAAAAAGAAGCACATTAAGGTCAAGGAGTAGCCTAGCCAGTCTCCAGACCTTAATCCCATCGAAAACTTATGGAGGGAGCTGAAGATCGGAGTTGCCAAGCGACAGCCTCAAAATCTTAATGATTTACAGATGATCTGCAAAGAGGAGTGGGCCATCATCATCAACTACTAAAAATGTCTGACTGCTGTGCTTGCCAACAAGGGTTTTGCCACCAAGTATTAAGTCTTGTTTGCCAAAGGGATCAAATACTTATCTCTCTGTGCACAATGCAAATAAATATATATAATTTTGACAATGTGATTTTCTTTTTTTTTTTTTTATATAATCTATCTCTCACTGGTAAAATTATCGTAGCCTAAAAATTCTAGACTGTTCATGTCTGTGACAGTGGGCAAACTTACAAAATCAGCAAGGGATCAAATACTTATTTCCTTCACTGTACATACTGCACACACATACATACTGCACACATACATACATACATACATACATACTGCACACACATACATACTGCAAACACACACATACATACTCCACACATACATACATACATACATACATACTGCACACATACATTCTGCACACATACATCCATACATACATACATATTGCACATATACATACTGCACACACATACATACTGCACACACACATACATACTGCACACATACATACTGCACACATACATACTGCCCACACTGCATACATATATACTACCCACACGCTACATATATACACACTGAACACATACATACTGCACACATACATACTGCACACACTACACATACTGCACACATACATACATACATACATACATACATACATATTGCACATATACATACTGCACACACATACATACTGCACACACACACATACATACTGCACACATACATACCTATATACATACTGCACATATACATACTGCACACATACATACATACATACTGCAGACATACATGCATATATATATATACTGCCCACACGCTACATATACACATACTGCACACATACATACTGCACACACTGCACATACACATACTGGACACATACATATATCCATATTACACATACATACTGCACATACATACATACATACATACATACATACATACATACATACATACATACATACATACTGCACACATAGATACTGCACACATCCATACTGCACACAGACACACTGAATACATACATACATACATGCTGCACACATACATACTGAATACATACATACATACATACATACATACATACTGCACACATACAAACATACTGCCCACACACTGCATATACACACAATGCACATATACACACTGCAAACATACACACTGCACACATACATACTGCACACATACATACTGCACACATACATACTGCATACATACATACATACATACTGCACACATACATACATACATACATACATACATACTGCACACATACATACTGCACACACACATACTGCCCACACACTACATATACTCACACTGCACATATATATATACTGCACACATACATAAATACTGCCCATGCACTACAGATACACACAATGCACATATACATACTGCACACATATACATACTGCACACATATACATACTGCACATATACATACATACATACACATATACATACTGCACACATACACACATAGATACTGCACACATCCATACTGCACACATACACACTGAATAAATAAATACATACATACATACATGCTGCACACATACATACTGAATAAATACATACATACATACATACTGCACACATACAAACATACTGCCCACACACTGCATATACACACAATGCACATATACACACTGCACACATACACACTGCACACATACACACTGCACACATACATACTGCATACATACATACATACATGCATACTGCCCACATACTACATATACACACATTGCACACATACATACTGCACACATACACTACACACACACTACATATATATACAAAATGCACACAAATATACACACGCACTCGCACAAATATTACATACACACACAAACTACATATACACACACATATAGAGCCATTACACACACACTACATACATACATACATACATACATACATACATACATACATACATACATTGAGTCACACTCCAGTCACCTCTTTGTCTTTAGACACATTGACACTTATCTCCTTCCTGTAGACTGCTTCTTCGGCAACTTCTGTCTCCTCTGACTTCTTCAGCACGGGGTGGTGCTCCAGTGCTGGGGGGAGGGGTGTACAGAGGGAGATTAGGAACTGAAGGGGCTATCAAGGGAGTACTGGGCTGTACAGGGTTTAGTAGACATTTTAGCAGCAGCAGCAGCTATGCAGGTCAGTGGTGCAGACACAGTGAAGGAGCCGGGTGCTGCTGACCTGTACAGCTGCTGGGCAGTGAATTAGATACAGAGCAAGCCACCGGGCAGGGGCTTCACATATCAGCAGTACAAGCTGAAGTAACGGCAGCCCAGCGTCCTGCTCTGCATAGATTCTCCTGTGTCACCTGTCAGGTCCCAGCCAAGCCGCACTCTCTCCGCTGTCGGATTTCCTCCTCTCCGTTGTCCTCTCTGGCGGGTAGGAGGCCCCTGCTAGTACTACAGACCAGACGTGGTGCGCGGAGGCTGGGAAGGCTGCTAACAATGTTCTACATGAGAGGTCATCACGCAGCCACAACTGGCATATGTGCAGCTCCTTGCACAACAAAAAAATATAGAAATCACGGACGCATTCTTTTTATTCCGGACAGTTGCCAAAAGTCCTCTCATTTCACGGACTGTCCATGAATTTCACGGACTGTCCATATATGGACAGTGATGCCGTGATGACAGCAGCGACAGCACCCGGCGGCCGAGTGGGCCCCCCCAAGGGTAATGGGCCCTGGAACTTGCCCGCGTTCGCCGGGTGCTGACGACGGCCCTGACTATACCCACACATATATAAACACACACAGAGGCATAAATATATATACACTAACATAGAGACATATGTACACATATACACACACATACTGGAACATATACACACACACACACACACACACACACACAGACACATACATACAACACACATAGCAGAGGTCGTAGCTAGGTTCTCCAGTACCCGGGGCAAAGATTCAGTTTGGCGCCCCCCCAACCTCTTTCCCGACATCTCCTTCCACCCTCGCCATGTTTGTTTTCTCTACCAATCAATGACGTGTCATTTATTTTCCAAATTTTTTTTATGTAACCCGAGCATAAAAACATTTGTACATTTTACAAGCAATATAGTTCTATACACAACACCAGAACCAAGCTCATTACATATGTACAGTTCCAGAACAAATCTCATTAGATATATACAGCACCAGAACCAAGCTCAGTACATGAATACAGGACCAGAACAAAGCTCAGTACAAATACATTTCAGTACAGAGATCATTTGCAAAGTCAGGTTAGCAGCTTCCAGTATGACCAGAATTATGGTAATCATATTCTGGGAGTTGCTTATACCCCAAAAAATAGTACCCTCCACCATCTGTAAAGATCATACAGTAATAATTAGGCTTCGTTCTCACCTGCATCGTGGTTCCGTTCATGGGTTCCGTCAGACCTTTCCGTCAGGGGAACCTACGAACGGAAACCAAACGGAAACCATAGCATTCTGTTACCATTTCAATGGTAACGCTTCCGTTGCTAATGGTTTCTGTTTGTCTCCGTTTCACAAGGTTTTCGTTTTATTGGCGGTATCAATAGAGTAGTCGACTGTATCCACCTATAATCTATCACATCTAACTTAGATGTGATGTATTACAGGTGGATCCAGCATGTCAGACACACAGGACACACAGGACCCGCTGACACTGAACCCATCAGTCCCACAGACCTGACAAGTTCAGGATTCAGCGTAGGATACAGCTTCTCTGTATACAGGTAACAGAGCAGCTGTATCTCAAAAAGTAAAAAGATTTTTTAATAAAAACTAATTATAAAGTTGCACAAAACACACTGACTGACATTTAAAAAAAAAAAAAAGTTTCAAAAGGTGTTCATAACCTTTAACCCCTTCCCGACATTTGCCGTAAATGTACGTCATGGAAAGCATTGACTTCCCGCATCTTGCCGTACATATACGCCGAATGTTTGGGACCGGCTCAGAAGATGAGCCGGTGCCATCATCACCGGATCTCAGCTGTATCTAACAGCTGACATCCGGCTGTAACGGCGGGGACCGAAATTAGCTTCGATCCCCGCCATTAACCCCTTAAATGCAGCGCTCAAATCGCTGCACTTAAGGTGTTTGCAGCTCATCGGAACCCCAGTAATGAAATTGCCGGGGTTACGGTGGCTGCAATGGCAACAGGAGGCCTAATACTGGCCTCCCGGTCTGCCTAGCACCGAAGCCGGTCAAGATCCGCCCGGCGGCGGAGCCTGATCGGCTTCCGTAGCTGCCGGCAAGATGGCGCCGGGTCAGGAGCTGATCCGGCGTCATCAGCGGTGGAAGTCAGCTGTACTGTACAGCTGACATCCACCTGTAACGGCAGGAACCGGAGCTAGCTCCGATCCCTGCCATTAACCCCTTCGATGCAGCAATCGAAAGTGATTGCTTCATCGTAGCGGTTACTAGCAGATCGCCAGCCCTGACAGGCAATCAGTACTGGCGACTGCTGTTATGGCAACAGGAGACACAATGGTCTCCTGCTCTGCCATTACGGAAGCCGATTTAGGCCCCGCCGGGAGGCGAAGCCTAATCGGCTTGCTGTCAGTGAATGACTGACAGATCTAATACATTGCACTACATAGGTAGTGCAATGTATTAGAAAAAAAAAAATCTGACCGTTGGACCTTCAAGTCCCCTAGTGGGACTTGAGAAAAAGTGTAAAAAAAGTATAAAAAAGTGTAAAAAAAAGTGCAAATAATAAAAGTTTGAAAACAATAAAAGTTTCAAGTAATCAAATAAAACACAATCCCCCTTTTACTCTTATCAAGTCCTTTATTATTGAAAAATAATAATAAACCATATGTATTTGATATCGCCGCGACCGTAACGACCTGAGGTATCAAAATATTATATTATTTATTGCACGCGGTGAACAGCGTAAAAAAAAAATGTAAAAAACGTTACCAGAGTTTCTGTTTTTTTGTCACTTTGCCCTACAAATGTTAGAATAAAAAGTGATCAAAAAGTCGCACGTATCCAAAAATGGTACCTATAAAAACTATAGCTCGTCCCGCAAAAAACAAGCCCTCATACACCTCCGTCGACCAAAAAATTAAAAAGTTATGGTTCTCACAACTTGGCGACAGAAAAAATACATTCTTTTTACAAAAGTAATTTTATTGTGCAAAAAGTTGTAAAACATAAAAAAGTCCTATAAAATAGGTATCGCCGGAATCGTACTGACCCGCAGAATAAAGTTAACATGTAATTTATAACGCATGGTGAACGCTGTATAAAAAAAAAAGACAAAAGCTGTGCCAGAATTGCGTTTTTTTGTTTACCTGGCCTTCCAAAAAATAGGATAAAAGGTGATCAAAAAGTTGCATGTACCCCAAAATGGTACCAATAATAACTACAGCTCGTCCCGCAACAAACCAGCCCTCATACCGCTACGTCTATGAAAAATAAAATTAGTTATGGCTCCAATAAGTCAGGAAATAAAAAAATATGCAGTTGTGCCCGAGGGGAACATTTCTTCTGTTTGAAGAGGCGATTTATCAAGGACCTAAAATTAGGGAACCAGGAAAGGGAGGGCCCAAACATATCCGCTGGAAGCGACGGTGCCCGTATTATACCAGGACAACACTTCCTAGCAAAATTCCCCAAACTACAAAGGCGCGGAGTGTGGATCAAAAGGGGGATAATAAAGGACGCCATATATCAGTGCGACACCAGCCTGTGCAGAAATGATTGTGTCACAGCGTAACACACATCTATGGATCATTTTATTGTTTTTTTTTACCCCATTATTATACCACCTGACTATGCCCCTTATATTCTCCGCCCGGCTTACATATGCCCTACATTATAAACGGAAACACCAGTAAGACTCCAAACAAAACTACTACCAAGCAAAATCCACGCTCCAAAAGCCAAATGGCGTTTCCTCCCATCTGAACCCTACAGCGTCCCCAAACAGCAGTTTCCTTCCACATATATGGCATCGTCATACCCGGGAGAACCCTTTTAAAAAATTTTGGGGTGTGTGTCTCCAGTGACATAAGCTGGGTATGACATATTTGCCATTGAAATGGCATTTCTAGAGAAAAATATCAATTTTTACTTTGCACCACCCGCAGCGCAATCATTTATGGAAAATACCTGTGGGTGAAAATGCTCACTACACCCCTTAATAGATGCCTTGAGGGGTGCAGTTTCCAAATGGGGTCACTTCTCAGGGCTTTCTTTTTATTATTTCACATCTGAGCCTCTGCAATTGTGATCCAATACTTTATAAATAATAATTAGAGAGCTGTCTTGTTATGGTGGCACAAGCCGGGCACCACATATTGTCCACATATCTGTGGAAAAAATCCCATTTTCACTCTGCAACATCGAGTTCACACTAATTTCTACAAAACACCTGCAGGGTTAACATGCTCACTACACCCCTAGGTAAATGCATTGAGGGGTGTAGTTTCCAAAATTGGGTCGCATCTGGGGGGTTTCCACTGTTTTGGGCCCACAGGCGCCCAGAAACCAATCCAGCAACATCTGCACTCCAAATGGTGGTCCTTCCCTTCTGAGCCCTGCCGTGTGCCCAAACAGCAGTTTATGACCACATATGGGGTATTGCCGTACTTGGGCGAAATTGCTTTACAAATGTTGGGTTCTTTTTTTCCTTTATTTGATGGGAAAATGAAACATTTTGCGCTAAAGCTATGTCTTAGTGAAGAAAAAGGATTGTTTTTATTTTCACTGCCCAATTCTAATAAATTCTATGAAACATCTGTGCTGTCAAAATGCTTACTACACCCCTAGATTAATTCCTCAAGAGGTGTAGTTTCCTTAATGAAGTCAATTTTTGGGCGTCTTCATTGTTTTGTCCCCTCAGGGGCTTTACAAATGTGACATTGCCTCTGCAAACCATTCCTGCTAAATGTCATCTCCAAAATCCAAATAGCGCTCTTTCCCTTCTAAGCCCTGCCGTATGTCCAGACAGCCGCTTATTACCACATGTGGGGTATTGTTTTACTCGGGAGAAATTGCTTTGCAAATTTTGTGGTTCTTTTTCTCCTTCAGTCCTTATGGAAATGAGAAATAATTAGCTAAACCTACATTTTCTTTGAAAAAATGTAGATTTTTATTTTCAGGGCATAGTTCCAATAATGTCTGCAAAATACTGTGGTTTCAAAATACTCATTATACCGCTAGATAATTTCCTCAATGGGTGTAGTCTCCAAAATGGGGTCACTTGTGGGGGGTTTCCACTGTTTTGTCCCCTCAGGGCTTTGTAATTGTGACATGGCCTCCGCAAACTATTCCTGCTAAATGTGATCTCCAAAAGCCAAATAGCGCTCTTTCCCTTCTAAGCCCTGCCGTGTGTCCAAACAGCCGGTTATTACCACATGTGGGGTATTGTTTTACTTGGGAGAAATTGCCTTACAAATTTTGCGGTGCTTTTTCTCCTTCAGTCCTTGTGGAAATGAGAAAAAATTAGCTAAACCTACATTTTCTTTGAAAAAAATGTAGATTTTTATTTTCAGGGCCTACTTCCAATAATATCTGCAAAAAAACTGTGGGGTCAAAACGCTCATTATACTCCTAGATAATTTCCTCAATGGGGGTAGTCTCCAAAATGGGGTCACTTGTGGGGGGGGGGTTTCCACTGTTTTGTCCCCTCAGGGGCTTTGTAAATGCAACATGGCCTCCGCAAACCATTCCTGCTAAATGTGAACTCCAAAAGCCAAATGGCGCTCCATCCCTTCTAAGCCCTGCCGTGTGTCCAAACATCCGTTTATTACCACATGTGGGGTACTGTTTTACTCGGGAGAAATTGCTTTACAAATTTTGTGCTGCTTTTTTTCCTTCAGTCCTTGTGGAAATGAGAAAAAATTAGCTAAACCTACATTTTCAGGGCCTAATTCCAATAATTTCTGCAAAAAACCTGTGGGGTCAAAATGCTCATTATACCCCTAGATAATTTCCTCAATGGGGGTAGTTTCCAAAATGGGGTTACTTGTGGGGGGTTTCCACTCTTTTGTCCCCTCAGGGGCTTTGTAAATGTGACATGGCCTCCGCAAACCATGACTAGCCTAAGTGGAGTCATGTGCTGATTAACCATTTTACCTTTATTCCACTTCTTTCGCCCCCTTCCCAATAAAGACACGTGACAACCGAGGTTGGATGTGAAATGGCCACAGCAGCCATTTATTTATTTAACATAAATTAAATGCAATTTAATCCGAAACATTCGGATAACTCTTTTAGGAATTCGACCAGAGAATTCCTACTATAATTCACATGACCCAACGTGGGTCAATTAACACTAAACAGAGCAGGGGAAGTCCTTGAAGCCATTTTTTCAGATTTCCTTTAAATTAGCCATCTGCAAACCACCACCAACTATTTACCTCCAGCCGTAAACCAGCTCGGAAGCACCGCTCACCCCTGCAGATAGCTCCAACCACCAGAAGACCACTTCAAAGGGATAACACCCTATGAAGTCTTCAAATGATCTACCATTTTGGGGGACGCATACCCCCGATGCGACCCCCCCACCATTTTGTACTGACCAACCTCAAGGACTCCCCCCGCCAGCTGCCATGACACCCGGACCTGCTTAAAAGAAATAAAACAAACACAAGTTACATAAGCATACTTCAAAACACGAAAACAGATAAACCCACACCCTGATCTCATAACCGGACCTAATTCAGGGCGGGTGGGTGGGAACTAATTTTTCTTGTTTCTCCTCCCGCTGCTTCCGGCTCAATGCCGAAAACAGCGGGAGGAACAGTTACCACACCCCGGCTCCTGCCCACTCCCCCTCCTACTTCACCCACCTGTCTTCCTATTGGTTGAACCCTCCCTCCTACGGCAGTCATGGAGGCTTCCCGTTAAGCCCTCCGTGCTGCCGTCCAGCCTCTGCTTGACTAGCCTAAGTAGAGTCATGTGCTGATTAACCATTTTACCTTTATTCCCCTTCTTTCGCCCCCTTCCCAATAAAGACACGTGACAACCGAGGTTGGATGTGAAATGGCTACAGCAGCCGTTTATTTATTTAACATAAATTAAATGCAATTTAATCCGAAACATTCGGATAACTCTTTTAGGAATTCGACCAGAGAATTCCTACTATAATTCACATGACCCAACGTGGGTCAATTAACACTAAACAGAGCAGGGGAAGTCCTTGAAGCCATTTTTTCCGATTTCCTTTAAATTAGTCATCTGCAAACCACCACCAACTATTTACCTCCAGCCGTAAACCAGCTCGGAAGCACCACTCACCCCTGCAGATGGCTCCAACCACCAGAAGACCACTTCAAAGAGATAACACCATATGAAGTCTTCAAATGATGTACCATTTTGGGGGACGCATACCCCCGATGCGACCCCCCCACCATTTTGTACTGACCAACCTCAAGGACTCCCCCCACCACAGCGAAACAGGCCTTGACCACCTCAAGCCTGTGAGTCCCTCCAAACCACCACCGCCCTCTCAATTCCTTCTGCTAAAGCCAGGCTCCACATATCAATTCCAACCTCGGTCAAATGTACCCCATCACTTCTCCAATAATTACCGACCCCTGACTCCAAATCCTTGTGACGAACACAAATGCCCCCATGCTTAGCAACAAAACGTGACACCGCCCGGTTTACCTTAATGCAGGCTTTGTTAACCCTTTCGACCGATCTTGCCAAACACCAAAACTTCCTCGGAACGATGTCCGACCAAACAATCACCAGTTGAGGATAAGATACCCATAAACTCAATAGATCGTGTTTAATATGCCGCACTAACTCGCGAAACGGGCGCACCCCCAGATCATTCCCCCCCACATGTAACACCAGAACCTCCGGAACCCTGTCTAACTGAGAGTATGTCTGAAACTCAGCAAGTACCCGGCTCCACAACATACCTCGGAAGCCCAGCCAGTGTACAACCGCATCGTGCCGCGGAATGCGAAGCTGGCGGCCATCTGGGCGAACGTGCGCCCGCAATGCCCCCCAGTGCACAAAAGAATGTCCTAAAATCCACACTAAGCAAGGTTGATGATCTGAAAAGAGAAACAAAACCGCACATGTCAAACAATCAAAACACCTGACCGACTCACAACAAATGAGGGCGCACATAAGTCTGAAACCTATTGGACTCCCACCGGCCTATGCGCCGCACACCCTCGTCATCCAGCCCCCACCGCCCCGCTTCAGTAGCAGCGCCAATCCTGAACGAGTGAGACGAGTAATACCCCTGCCCTACGCCAACCGCAGTCAAGCATTTTTTAAACACTGCACCAAATTGATACCTGGACAAAAACGAGCCATTATTATGACGGAGCAATGGCGCCTCAGGCCCCCCAACCAGTGGCTTAAAAACCACCATACAAGCGACTGGACACATTGCCGACCCTGGGAGGGCAAAAAACACTATCCGCTTACCCCGACCTGCTTGATCAGTCTTGGACCGCTGCAAAAACAACTCAAATCTATCCTCATATAGACCCACATCAGCCTGCCGCAATCCCCCAGCTCTAGCCGCACTAGGAGAAACCAACTCCCCAATTCTGAGTGCTACGAAAAACGCGAGGGAAAAAGCCAACCGGAACAAAACTACCTCATCAGGCGAATTACAAACAGCCCCCAGCGATGCACCCAACGACCCAAGCAGGGAAAAAGAAACGGGTCGCCTCTGATCTGCTACCGCCCTACCCCAACGCAGAACTTTTAAAGCTTGCCGTACTAAAAAATGTTTGGTCACATCCTGGAAACCCCGTAATTTGAATCCAAACGCCAAACCAGCAACAAAACGATTCACTTTTTCCGGGGAAAACCCCGCCTCCCCAGCATCCCCCAACCAGTACAATAACGCCACCAACCTGTCTTGCGCCGTGCTGACGTTACCCAACACTCTTACCCACTCCTCCCACTGCTGCCAACACGCCGAATAAGCGCTCAACGTCGCGCTAGCCAATAACCTTTCAATCAACCATTCCACGGGACCGAAATCAGACCCCAGAGATGTTCCGGGCAAGCCAAACCGACCAACTCCGCTCCCGGTGCCATTTGCTGAAAACGATCCCACTGCGAGCGAGAAAGAGCATCAGCAATACCATTGTCCTCCTGCATACGCGCCAAAACCACCAGACCCTGCCGCGTCAGTAAACAGTTCCAACTCTCCCATTTCCTGTACCTGAGACATCCACAATGATCTACCATTATACTGCCCAAGGAACTCCTCCCAGACCCGCAGGTCCGCCCTGTGATCCCCACCAATCCTCACAAAATAATGGGGCGCCCGAATCCCCGCCGTCGCTGACGCCAACCTCCTGCTAAAAACTCTACCCATTGGCATAATTCGATAGGCAAAGTTCAACTTTCCAAGCAGCGACTGAAGATCGAGCAACGTGATCTTCTTCAATTGACAAGCCCGCCTGACCTCCTGTCGCAATGGCAATAATTTATCCTCAGGCAGCCTGCACTCCATTGCCACCGAATCAATTTGGATCCCCAAAAAACAGATGGTAGATACCGGGCCCTCTGTCTTTCCAGGCGCCAAAGGGAATCCGAAATCCGTCGCAACCTTCTGCAAGGAATACAATAAATTCCCGCAAACCGGGGACCCGCTAGGGCCTACGCACAAAAAATCATCAAGATAATGTATTAAGGAATCGACCCCGGCCACACCCTTCGTCACCCACTCCACGAAGCTACTAAACGCCTCGAAGTATGCGCAAGAAAGGGAGCACCCCATTGGAAGACACCTATCAACATAAAACCCCCCGTTCCAGAAGCAACCCAACAGCCGTTGGCTATCTGGATGTACCGGCAGCAAGCGAAAGGCCGACTCAATGTCAGTTTTTGCCAACAACGCACCGGGCCCCGCCTCCCGCACTAACGCCACCGCTTTGTCAAACTAAGTGTAAATAACCGAACATAACTCGTGATCTATCCCATCGTTCACCGACGCTCCCCTGGGAAACGACAAATGCTGTATCAACCGGAATTTGTGAGGCTCCCGCTTTGGCACAACTCCCAAGGGTGATACCACTAGATTCTCAATCGGCGGCTCATCAAAAGGACCGGACATCCGACCCAAAGACACCTCTTTCAAAAGCTTTTCTGAAACGACCGCCGAGTGCAGATAAGCTGACTTAAGGTTGCGCCGTGTCACCGGAACCTCATATGGAGGAGGGGGGTAACAAAACCAAACAAAAACCCCTCGTAAATTAACGTGGCCGCAACCCTATCCGGATATTCACTTAGATACGGGGGCATCCTTTCCACCCTCACCGGCGACCGCCCCTTGACCAACTGAAGCGGACTGAGGGCCTGACCGCCTACCCTTCCGCATACATTTTGAGGCCCCGTGTGAGGAGCCATTGCACTCCGAACAGACATGCTTAAATTTACAGGTGGCCCCGAACTTACACTGGCCATCGTTGAATTGCCAGCAGAACCCCAGTTTTGACCCGGAACCTTGCCCGGATTGACTAGACTGGCCCCCTTGGCCAACACTCCCGGGAAAGGACTGCTTAGCCTGCGCCGTAACCCGCAACCACAACGCAATATCCTTTTGATCCCACCGGATCGCCGTCCGGACCGCCTTCCGCTGGCGAAATTGCTCATCATACCGCAACCACGCCTGGCCCCTGTACGCCCGATAGGCCTCCCCGATGGCATCAAAGTAACAAAACAACGCCGAGCAATTTTCCGGCGCCTTTTCCCCGATCACGCTTGCCAAAATAGCGAAAGCTTGCGACCAGTTGGCGAACGTCTGCGGGATAAGCCTATACCGCCGGCGTTCTTCTTCCTCTTTCTTACTCTCGTCCCGCTTGCCCTTATCCAAATTGAACTTTGCAAGCAGCAGAAGAGAAAATATCTCCACGTATTCATCCTTCCAAATCCGTTTGCGTACCTCTTGCTTCAGGTGAGCCCCTAACGGGCCCTCGAAACAGACGTAAACCTCGCCCCGAGCGCGATCATCAAGCCGAATCCTATCCCCATCCTTCAGCGCCTCGGTTTGGACCGACACTGCTACCGCTTCCTTTGCCACCCCCGGGACCTCCCTGACCATGGACCGCGACTGTACCTCACGAGGCCCTTCCCATACCAACACAGGAGACCCCGCCGGCGCTACCGGCGCCGCTGTCCTATTTAAGCGCCCGACTAGCTCGCGCAAACAACCCACTAAATCTGTTAAACCATCGCGCCCGGCAACGCCACTACCGACAGCCGCTACCCCGCTCGCTGACCCACCCCCAACACCCGACATGAAAATTGCTGGATACGGTAACGTAGGAGTTACACACTCACCAGGCTGCCCAGGCGCTGTATTCCCGCCAGCCGGAAAATCCTGACCGCGATGCGACTCATCCAGCTCTCAATCTTCCAAATCCTCTCTCGCCGCCGACTGGTACTCGCACCGACATCTACGACACGGGGATCCCGGCACGCTGACCGATGGGCCGGCAACCTGCCGCCCGACCGCAGGGACCCAGACTTCCGACCGGACCTGTTGCCTCGTCGTCTTCGCTGATCTTGGCGTCCTCACCGATGCTCCAGAACATCACCATGCGGGGCGGCCGTCTACTGCCCTCCGAACACAGCAGCTGAAGGCGGGGGTGTGACATGGAGCCCGGCCTGCGACTCCTTGGTAACCGCCGAGCCCCGTCGCGGCTGGGGATTCCTGCCAGGACGCAGGCCCTGGGAGGAAGCGCCCGTCCCAGCAGCCTGGCCTGCAGCATCCCTTGAAGGGCTCCCCCTGCGACGCCGGGCCCGTGGGGCCATGTCTGGACTAAGGCGCTCTGGTGGGCGAGTTCTACGGGAGCGGCGGGGTGACCTAGCCTGAGCAGCCGCCGCTCCCCCCGAAGCCCTCTGCTTTATTACAGCAGGGGCAGACATCAACAGCTCTCCCCCCACCGCTGTATCCCCATCGTCTAAGAGGGGAGCGGGGGAGGGGAGCGCATCAGCGCGGGCTGCCGACCCATGCGCTGAGGAGCAATGACGTCCGCCGGTGCTGTTCTCGCGCCTCCCATTAAATAACGCTATATTGTAATAGTTCAGACTTTTACGCATGCAGCAATACCAATTTTGTTAACTTTTTTTATTTTTGACATTACTTTAGGGGGAAAATGGGAAAAGGTTTTTTTAACTATTTGTTTTTAATTTTTTTCACTACTAAAAACTTTTTTGCACTTTTTTTACACACTTTATTAGCCTCCCTAGGGGATTTGAACCAGCGATCATACTAACGTATTGCAGTATATTGTCATTTTTACAGGCTTAAGTTAAGTGAAGGCAGCTCTGGGTGCCATCATTAGGCCCATGAGCTGCCATTACAATCATTGTCACCCCCTGATCTAACTGGGGGGGTGATGAAATGTCAGAGGGGGCCGCCCCCCTTTTTTCAATGCCTCAGATGCTCGCGATCGACCGCAGCATTTGAGGGGTTAAACAGCTAGGAACAGCACGATCACTGCTCCCGACTGTTAGTCCCGGGTGTCCACTGTAAAACACAGCCGACACACGCAGCATATGGAGCGCACTCTAAACATCACCACCCGCACCCGGATGTAATAGCACGTCACGGTGCACAAAGGGGTTAATGTTCTCTTTTACGCAAAAATAATAATTGCAAGAAATTGGATGGCTGGTAAATCCCCAATTGTTATGGATTGGTTGAAGTTGGTTAAGACAATTAAAGAATATGAGAAAATAAGAGCAGACAAGAAAAATTGTATAAAAAAGTGGGAGGAAATATTGGGGATATGGAATTGATTGGTGTTCTATAGGAAGGTATAATTATTATTTTATCATAAGAAGGTTATAATTTTATGGTACTTAATGATCTTTGGGGTGGGAGGGGGATGGGATTGGGGAGATATATGTTGCCTGATGTAAATTGTGCAGATAAATTGTTGAGCATTATGATATTTATAATCACTGGATATTTAAATGTTGTAATGTTTTTATTACTGAAATTCAATAAAGATATGTGAAAAAAAACAAAAAACATTTGATGTGTGTTAGAATGTAAGGTAAGTGTGAGGTCATCAGTGATGTCATAATTCACCTTCTCTATAAAAGCTGCAGATCAGTCACATTCCGTTGAGCCGCTATAGACCAATAGTTTCTTGCTTTTTGGTACGTCGCTCTCACTTGACTTTTTCTTGAGTCCTGTGACTTCTAGAAATCTTGCTTTATCCAGAAGCTTCAGATCCACGATTCAGAGGTAAGAGGAGAACATGTAGAATGTTTCTTGTGAAGTATTGCAGCGAGTTCCATGTGCTGCCACTGTAAGAATGTTTCTCTTTCACCCTCTTACTGGGTTAGATTCTAAGGTCAGGCGCAATAAATGAAATACAAGATTGAGTGTATGAAAATGTATATTGTATAAAGAGTGAAATGACTGTTAGTTATTCTGAGACTTCTATGGAGATTTGTACATAGCGACAGCCATAAACAAGGAACTTTACAGAGACACTTTTTCCTTATCATCAACAATTACATGACAGGTTATAGTTACCATCCATGGTCTCCCCACACTCCAGGAAGTCTCCTTTCCAGTATGTCCCTCCTCAAGTGGCCTCCCAAGTGGCTGCCCTCATGTCATGCTTGGGTCTTTTATGCCCCCTTGTCTGCCCCTCTTAGAGACAAATAGTGTGACCTCCTGATAAAAAGAACTTCCCCCCTCATGTAACATGCGGATATAGAATACTGGTGCCACTTATCAACCTCCTTTAGCATTTATGACATCCTGAGTTTGTCCATGGGTAAGACTGGGTTCACACTACTGGTTAGCACCTGTAAGAGATACCTGTGAACCTCGGGGTCATTTATTGTGAGAATCAGGGTAAACAATAGGAATCTTGCAAACTGATGAGACACATTTCATTAAGAAACGCAACTATACCCATGATCCTCCATCTTTGATTTACCCAAATAAAATACCCTATATAATATTACATATAACCTTATATGTGGCTTTCATTTTCTGAAACCTTTAAATTCTTACACCACCAGAGGGCGCAGTGTAGAGGAGTGCCGCTGTCTCCTCTGGCTGCACTGTCCTGTCTCTGCCTTGGGAGGGCGCTCTTAATGCAGTTATCACATGTTTATTGGGTAGGGGGCTGATAATTGAGGACAGAGAAGTCTAGAATCTATTTTCTTTTTGGAAGATGATTTAGAAACAAGTAACCACACAATGATTTCTCGCCTCAGCAGATTTGTGGATATGAAGATCATGAATAGAAAACATCAGACATTCTGTGTGGACACAAATCAAGAGCTCAGAAATGCTTTGGACACCTGGAATTTGGTGGAAGAAGACGTCTTAGGAGCCTGTGTCCCTTATTTCATCCAGGAGAAGGTGGCTGAAGATCTCTTCACTTATACGGATGTGTTTCAGAAAGCCATTCTGAGTAGCCTGTTACCATCTCAATACAACGCCGCCATGTGCCGCTTCTTCATCAGAGTCATTCAGTACAGAAGAGACGCGGCACACTACCTGAGGGAATATATAATCAATGTGCTATGTGAGCACTTGAAGGTGGAGTACATGAAGGGACAATACTATTCCTACGCCATGACTAAGAAGGTTATTGTCTGGCTGAGCATCCTCCATCTTGAAGCGGTGGTCGGGGAACTGAGATACAACATCGTTTATGAGGATTTCAATGCTGCCATTGTCGACACTTTGACAGAAGTGACATCTCTGTGTGCTACAGTCATCATGCCACACATCTTGGACATGCTGCCAGTGCTGGGCCAAGTGGTCAAAAATGCTCCTGACCAACTATCTAAGGAGACGTTGTGCTATGCTATAAGACGTTTATGCGGCAGCATCCAAGAATATATTGTGAAGGGTGGCAGCTGCAAAGTGCAACTTATGAAGGCCATAAGCAACATGAAGGCCAACATTTCCACCTGGTTGCCTGATGTCCATGCTGAGCTTCAAGACTCCACCAAAGTTGCCCTGGAATTCTTTACTGTACCCGAATCATCGGAAAACCAGCCGACCGTGCCAGGCAATGACGAGTTACAGACCCTTCCTCACGCCGAGCTCCTAGAAAAGTACAGGGAGCAATTTGCTGCGGAGAATAAGGAACTGGAAGATACAGAGAAGCAGCGTATTGGGATGAACATGCTTGTGACATCTCTGGTATCTGGCAGGAAAATAATAAAAGATTTCCTTCAGTTTCTGCTCAATGCCCTGAAGAATGCGGACCCAAAGGCCAAAATGACAGCAGCTATGTTCTTCAATGAGGCTTTGAAGCATCCAAGACTTATAAAGCAGAAATACCAAGAGTGCGCAATCCAACATCTGCTGAAGATCATAGAAGAGGACGATAACATCTTGTGCAGCATCGCCATGGAGGCACTGGGGAATGCCACCACCGGAGCTACAAGACTGGTGGAGAGCTACAAGAATAAGATCATTGCCCACATGGAGTTTAGACTATCAAAAACCAGCAGCATCAAGATCATCATGGCGGCACTGAGGGCGCTGTCCTCCATTATCAGACGCCTGAAGCTTTCTGTCCTCAGTAGACAATTCATTAAAATATCCCGGGAGCATATGGACTATCCGGATGGAGAAGTCCAGATTGCGGCCATAAACCTGTTAAGGGATCTGGCAGAGAGCTGCCGCCTTCTGCTATTTGGATATTTTACAGACAACGTCAGGAGCTGTATACCAACTTTACTCCTGAAATTACATAGTGACAACCAGGAGATAGTAGCAGCCAGTACTTCATCTCTGCAGAGCTGCCTCTCCTACATCAAAGGAGCCAACATTCGGGGATTTTTCCGGACGGAAATCTCTCCAAACATCAATGACCTGAAATCCATCTACAGCTGTCTGGCTCATAACCACCCAAAATTGATGAAGACCATGCTCCTCCAGATCCCAAGCTATCTGGTCAACTCAGAGGACAAGGAGGCTGTAGTCAGACATGTTGAATTTCTTAAAGATGCCATCAACCATGATGTCATGTAAGACCTGGACTTATATAGTCTCAGCCTAGCTCTGGCCACACTGCACTGCGAAGGCTTCTCATGTAATATCAGAAAAGCCAATGAAAGGGCCGTCTCCATTCTGGCCACCAAGTGGTTTTACATCGGCAGTGCCAACAAATAAAATGCATTTATCAGGGATGAACCGCTGAGGACAGAGACATCAAGGTTGTAGATCACTTCCCCATGTACTATCCAATGGTTGTGGACATCAATATCAGCTGTCAAGACCTGAACGTCAATATTAACATCTAGGGGGCAGAGCTAGCAGTCTGACTTGCGAACGAGCCTCAGGCCTACATCGAGGAGTGTGAACAAGGTGCAGACTCACCGGCCGGTGGAGTCCAGCGATGCCAGTTATCCGTCAACATTAGATGACGGAGACCAAGGACTTAGCTGGCGAGACAGACTATACAGTCAGTGTATGGGCAGCATGGTGGTGCAGTTTGGGGAATATGCCCGTCATCAGATCATAGAGACGGTGTATAATAACAACTCCACATATAATATACAGATGTAATGACACGTCAAAAAATAAAAGTCTACTCTGTTTTATATTGAAATTAATGGGTGTGCAGCCTGCAAGTGACTGAAGCTAATAAAAAGTATAGAGCACTCATTGTTTTTTATTGTAGACTAGATACTTGAATTTTTTACACTGAGATTCATATCGTAAAAGGTTTTTAAGCGGGTCACAAATGGTACAAAATGTACACAAGAATAGAGGCCGAGCTGCAGTTCTGCTGAACGGCCGCTATGCAGTGGTCGGAACCATCTGCTTCCGGCAGTGTTGTCCAGTGCCCGGAGGCAGCTGGACTGGCAGATCGGTGCGGGGTCTCGTGTAGTAACGATTGTTTTCCCCATACATTACTGATGATTGCTCCTTGTGATACGCTGTATCGTCGATTGGCGCTGGTTTTAATGGTCAGTATCGGGACATCTAAAAGGACCTTTATTTCCTCAGACACCACCATAATTAGGCATTGGAACCAACCCTTCCACCTTAGCGGGTAAAGATTAACCATCTAAAAGGTTCACTATATACACATAAGGGCTAAAGGTGAAAACACAGAGGTGCTCACCATATATCCAGCGTATAACTGTGTCCTCCAAATCTTAGGAGTGCATGGAGCAGGAGTTGTTCTAGATTCCTGTTTATATCCCAGACACGTTCATACCATTTTAGACAATGAATCGACATATCGCAAACTTGTGGCGAAACCAAGCACCACATGTAAAGAACCTTTAAAAAATCTGCTAGAAGAAGGAATTGAATTAGAAGTATTAGCCAAGAAACAGGCTGAATACTTACTGATAGAATTCCCTATTGTTCCCATATTCCATGGGATGCCAAAAATCCATAACTTTTCATGGTCTTGAAACTTGGGTTATCTGTGACATAGTTGGCTAGTACTCCTGCAAACAGTCCTGCCATCAGGGTAGTACCGCTGGTACTACTGTCAGGGGCCTGGCCACAAAAGTAAAATAAAGGGGGCAGCTGCCGCTCATCAAGGTTATGATCAGCGGTAATTGGTTTGTAGAAAGGAATGGGACCCATGCAGGGGCCAGAAGCAGCGGCCAGCTCTGCAACTTGGTGAGTGACTCTGTTTTAAAGCAGCAGATTCAGTTTAATTATTTTTTTATGTTGCCCCTTCTCTCCCACCTTCCCACCGGTCTCTCTCCCCTTCCCACCGGCCTCACTCCCCTTTCCACCGGTCTCTCTCCCCTTCCCCTCCCCAGACCCCGGTCAAGCGTCATATCCACTCTGGCCCAACTCCCGCCTCGGCCACCTTCCGTTCTCTTAGCCTACTCCTCCGCCCGCTCACAGAGTCCCTGGCACTTTGCGTCCTGCTCCCATCCCACGACTTTCCGTTGCCACCTCTCCAAATCCCCTAATAATGGGGGACCCAGATGTATTTGCTCAAATGGATTCCACTGACTGTATGAAGCCCAGAAATTTCTGATGGCGGGCCTGCCTGCATACCACATATTCCGGCAATCAAGGCAATGGAATTCCATTTGCGGAAATACACCAGGTATTCCCAAATATCTACAAGAATTTATTTTAATGTGAGTGGAGTATCTGCGCTCACATAATTACTTCTGCCTTGATAGTGTTATTTTATTGCAGATAGAAGACGCCCTGATGGGGTCAAAATTCTCCCTCTCCATGGACAATTTGTTTATGACATGGTGGGAGAACAACATTTTTTCAGCCAATAATCCCTTTTACGAGTGGATTGTGTGGGATGGACGATACATCGATGACTTTTTTTTTGTTTAGGGGTCGTGATGTGGCGTCTGTACCACCATTTATGGAATACAATAAAACCAATATATTTAATTTACAATGTTACAGGCTCGGCATCCATGGATTCTGTTACATTCTTTGAGATTATGTTACAGGGGAATTGTAATACAGAAAAGGAATAATTTTGTGAACCCTCTTCGGGCACACAAAATTGTTGCTAATTAACATCCCCCATATGTCTACTTTAGTTTGGCATTGTTTTTTGAACATCCTTTTATTTTTCTATGACATCACAAGGCTTAGAACTTTAGCAGCAATTTCTCACATTTTCAAGAAAATTTCAAAAGGCCATTTTTACAGGGACCAGTTCAGTTGTGAAGTGGCTTTGAGGGCCTTATATATTAGAAACCCCCAAAAAGTCACCCCATTTTAAAAACTTCACCCCTCAAAGTATTCAAAACAGCATTTAGAAAATGTCTTAACCCTTTACACATTTCACAGGAATTAAAGCAAAGTAGAGGTGAAATTTACAAATTTCATATTTTTTTGCAGAAATACATTTTTAATACAATTTTTTTTATAACACAGAAGGTTTTACCAGAGAAATGCAACTCAATATTTGTTGCCCAGTTTCTGCAGTTTTAGGAAATATCCCACATGTGGCCCTAGCATGCTACTGGACTGAAGCACCGGCCTCAGAAGCAAAGGAGCACCTAGTGGATTTTGGGGCCTTATTTTTGTTAGAATACATTTTAGGCATCATGTCAGGTTTGAAGGGCTCTTGCGGTTCCAAAACAGTCAAAATCCCCCAAAAGTGACCCCATCTGGGAAACTACACACCTCAAGGAAATTATCTAGAGGTACAGTGAGCATTTTGACCGCACAGGTTTTTTACAGAAATTATTGGAAGTAGGCCATGAAAATTAAAATCAACATTTTTTCAAAGAAAATGTAGGTTTAGCGATTTTTTTTCTCATTTTCACAAGGGCTAAAGGAGAAAAAGCACCGTAAAATTTGTAAAGCAATTTCTCCCGAGTAAAAAAATACCCCACATGTGGTAATAAATGGTTGTTTGGAGACACGGCAGGGCTTAGAAGAGAAAGAGCGCTATTTGGCTTTTGGAGCTCAAATTTAGCAGGAATGGTTTGCGGAGGCCAGGTCACATTTACAAAGCCCCTGAGGGGACAAAACAGGGGAAAACCCCCACAAGTGACCCCATTTCGGAAACTACACCCATTGAGGAAATTATCTAGGGGTATAGTGAGTGTTTTGACTCCACAGGTTTTTTGCATAAATTATTGGAAGTAGGCCCTGAAAATGACAATCTAACTTATTTCAAAGAAAATGTAGGTTTAGCTAATTTTTTCTAATTTCCACAAAGACTGAAGGAGAAAAAGCACCATAAAATTTGTAAAGCAATTTCTCCCGAGTAAAACAATACCCCACATGTGGTAATAAACGGCTGTTTGGACACACGGCGAAGCTGAGAAGGGAAAGAGCGCTATTTGGCTTTTGGAGATCACATTAAGCAGGAATAGTTTGCGGCGACCATGTCACATTTACAAAGCCCCTGAGGGGAAAAAACAATGAAAACGCCCAAAAAGTGACACCATTTAGGAAACTACACCTCTTGAGGAATTCCTCTAGGGGTGTAGTGAGCATTTTGACTCCACAGATTTTTCGTAGAATTTATTAGAATTCGGGCAGTGAAAATAAAAACAATCCTTTTTCTTCAATAAGACGTAGCTTTAGCTCAAATTTTTTCATTTTCGCAACAAATAAAGGAAAAAAAAGAACCCAACATTTGTAAAGCAATTTCTCCCGAGTACGGCAATACCCCATATGTGGTCATAAACTGCTGTTTGGGCACACGGCAGGGCAGATGTTGCTGGATTGGTTTCTGGGTGCCTGTGGGCCCAAAACAGTGGAAACCCCCCAGAAGTGACCCCATTTTGGAAACTACACCCCTCAATGCATTTACCTAGGGGTGTAGTAAGCATTTTAACCCTGCAGGTGATTGGCAGAAATTGGTGTGCACTCGATGTTGCAGAGTGAAAATGGGATTTTTTTCCATAGATATGCCAATATGCGGTGCCCAGCTTGTGCCATCATAACAAGACAGCTCTCTAATTATTATGCTGGGTTTCCTGGTTTTAGAAACACACTACATGTGGCCCTAATCTCTTGCCTGGACAGTCGACCAGGCTCAGGACTGAAAGCGTACCATTTAAAATTGAGGCCTAATTTGGCGATTTACAAAGTATTGGTTCACAACTGCAGAGGCTCTGATGTGAAATAATAAAAATAAACCCCTGAGAAGTGACCCCATTATGGAAACTGCACCCCTCAAGGCATTTATTAAGGGGTGTAGTGAGCATTTTCACCCCACAGGTCTTTTCCATAAATGAATGCGCTGTGGATGGTGCAAATTCAAAATTTATATTTTTCCCTAGATATGCCATTCAGTAGCAAATATGTCGTGCCCAGCTTATGACACTGGAGAGACAAACCCCAAAAATTGCTAAAAGGGTTCTCCCGGGTATGACGATGCCATAAATGTGGAAGGAAACTGCTGTTTGGGGACGCTGTAGGGTTCAGATGGGAGGAAATGCCATTTGGCTTTTGGAGCGTGGATTTTGCTTGGTAGTAGTTTTGTTTGGAGTCTTACTGGTGTTTCCGTTTATAATGTGGGGGCATATGTAAGCCGGGCAGGGTATAAAAGGGGCATAGTCAGGTGGTATAATAATGGGGTAAAAAAACCAATAAAATGATCCATAGATGTGTGTTACGCTGTGAAGCAATCCTTTCCGCACAGGCCAGTGTCGCACTGATAAATGGTGTAATTTCTTATCCCCCTTTTGGTCCACACTCCGCGCCTTTGCAGTTTGGGGAATTTTGCTAGGAAGTGTTGTCCTGGTATAATACGGGCACCCTCGCTTCCAGCGGATATGTTTGGGCCCTCCCTTTCCTGGTTCCCTAATTTTAGGTCCTTGATAAATCGCCTCTTCAAACAGAAGAAATGTTCCCCTCGGGCACAACTGCATATTTTTTTATTTCCTGACTTATTGGAGCCATAACTAATTTTATTTTTCATAGACGTAGCGGTATGAGGGCTGGTTTGTTGCGGGACGAGCTGTAGTTATTATTGGTACCATTTTGGGGTACATGCAACTTTTTGATCACCTTTTATCCTATTTTTTGGGATGCCAGGTAAACCAAAAAACGCAATTCTTGCACAGCTTTTTTCGTTTTTTGTATACAGCGTTCACCATGCGTTATAAATTACATGTTAACTTTATTCTGCGGGTCAGTACGATTCCGGCGATACCTATTTTATAGGACTTTTTCATGTTTTACAACTTTTTGCACAATAAAATTACTTTTGTAAAAAGAATGTATTTTTTCTGTCGCCAAGTTGTGAGAACCATAACTTTTACATTTTTTTGTCGACGGAGCTGTATGAGGGCTTGTTTTTTGCGGGACGAGCTATAGTTTTTATAGGTACCATTTTTGGATACGTGCGACTTTTTGATCACTTTTTATTCTAATATTTGTAGGGCAAAGTGACCAAAAAACAGAAACTCTGGTAACGTTTTTTACGGGTTTTTTTTACGCTGTTCACCGCGTGCAATATATAATATAATATTTTGATACCTCCGGTCGTTACGGTCGCGGCGATACCAAATACATATGGTTTATTGTTATTTTTCAATAATAAAGGACTTGATAAGAGTAAAAGGGGGATTGTGTTTTATTTGATTACTTGAAACTTTTATTGTTTTCAAACTTTTATTTTTTGCACTTTTTTTTACACTTTTTTATACTTTTTTTTACACTTTTTCTCAAGTCCCACTAGGGGACTTGAAGGTCCAACGGTCAGATTTTTTTTTTTTTCTAATACATTGCACTACCTATGTAGTGCAATGTATTAGATCTGTCAGTCATTCACTGACAGCAAGCCGATTAGGCTTCGCCTCCCGGCAGGGCCTAAATCGGCTTCCGTAATGGCAGAGCAGGAGACCATTGTGTCTCCTGTTGCCATAACAGCAGTCACAAGTCCTGATTGCCTGTCAGGGCTGGCGATCTGCTAGTAACCGCTACGATGCAGCAATCGCTTTCGATTGCTGCATCGAAGGAGTTAATGGCAGGGATCGGAGCTAGCTCCGGTTCCTGCCGTTACAGGTGGATGTCAGCTGTACAGTACAGCTGACTTCCACCGCTGATGGCGCCGGTCAGGCTCCGCCGCCGGGCAGATCTTGACTGGCTTCGGTGCTAGGCAGACCGGGAGGCCAGTATTAGGCCTCCGGTTGCCATTGCAGCCACCGGAACCCCGGCAATTTCATTATTGGGGTTCCGATGAGCTGCAAACACCTTAAGTGCAGCGATCGCGTTTGAGCGCTGCACTTAAGGGGTTAATGGCGGGGATCGAAGCTAATTTCGGTCCCCGCCGTTACAGCCGGATGTCAGCTGTAAGATACAGCTGAGATCCGGTGATGGAAGGCACCGGCTCAGCTTCTGAGCCGGTCCCAAACATTCGGCGTATAGGTACGTCAAGACGCGGGAAGTCAATGCTTTCCATGACGTACCTATACGGCAAATGTCGGGAAGGGGTTAACAATGGATGTTAAGAAGGGCATCAAAACAAAGGACACAATAATCCATCTTGTTTAATAATAAATACTGAAGCACGAGAGATCAATTACCAGTTTCTTCAACGGCATAGAGCCAAAAGTTTGGAGAAATATCAAAACATTATTCAGAAAAAATGAACCCATGTTCAATCCGGATCCAGTCCTGACACAAATTGTGGGTAAAGGCAGCCCTTGGGTCACCTAGAGGATGAGATCTCTTAGTTACATGTTGTTACAAGTCTTTTCTACAGTGTCGCTAACAACAAAACTTGACTTTCCCAAAAAGTTTTTTATTTTTTCAAAAGTACTTACGATATTGATGTGTTTATAAAAATTGTACTAAGCATCATGTAATTTATGCCATTAAATGCAAACAATGTGATTGCGTGTATGTACGGATGTAGCCATCTTTATCTTGACTCGGATAACTTGCAGCAGCGTGATATCACACAACAAAAGTCGTTAAAAAGTCATTGAAAAAACACTGCCACTGTGTATTTAAAGAGGCTCTGTCACCACATTATAAGTGCCCTATCTTCTACATAATGTGATCGGCGCTGTAATGTAGATTACATCAGTGTTTTTTAATTAGAAAAATTATCATTTTTGACGGAGTTATGACCTTTATTAGCTTTATGCTAATGAGTTTCTCAATGGACAACTGGGCGTGTTTTACTATATGGCCAAGTGGGCGTTGTAAAGAGGAGTGTATGACGCTGACCAATCAGCGACCAATCAGCGTCATACACTTCTCTCCATTCATTTACACGGCAGATAGCGATATACTGTATCTATATCGCTATTTGCAGTCGCATAAACACACTATAAAGCTACTCATGTGTCATGACAATGAATATACATTACCTCCAGCCAGGACGTGACGTGTATTCATTCTCCTGACCACTTCTGTAGCGTCTCTGTGATTTACAGCATAGCAGGGGTAGTCTCGCGAGATTACGCTGTAAACTGTCATTCACAGCGAGATCTCGCTGTGCTGTGCTGTAAATCACAGAGACGTGCAGAGAAGTGGTTTGGAGAATGAATACACATCACGTCCTGGCTGGAGGTAATGTATATTCATGGTCATGACACATGAGTAGCGTTATAGTGTGTTTATGTGACTGCACATAGCGATATAGATATATCGCTATCTGCAGAGTAAATGAATGGAGAGAAGTGTATGACGCTGATTTGTCACTGATTGGTCAGCGTCATACACTCCTCTGTACAACGCCCACTTGGTCATATAGTAAAACACGCCCAGTTGTCCATTGAGAAAGTCATTAGCATAAAGCTAAAATAGGTCATAACTCCGTCAAAAATTATCGTTTTTCTAAATAAAAAACACTGCTATAATCTACATTACAGCGCCAATCACATTATGTAGAAGATAGTGCACTTCTAATGTGGTGACAGAGCCTCTTTAAGGCGTTGAAAGTCAAGATAAAGCCGGCTACATCTGTAGGGCGCACAATTAGAAACTTCAAAACGCGCATTGTAGAACACATTTCAGATACAAAAACAAAAAAACCACTAATGCCTCTCTGGTGCAGAAAAACACTTCTTAGAAACACATAATGGTAATTTTTAAAGCTTATGGGGAAATGTATTAACCTTTCTACGCCAGTTTTCTAAAAGGGGGCTTCCCAAAAGGGGGCAGGGTGACAGCAGCTCAACAAATTTATAATAATTTACACCTGGCGTAAACTATAGTCGAAATCTACTCCTGCTAATAACTGGCAAAAATGTCACTATGTGGAGCGTAGCAAGGTAGAGGCCCATGCCAGGCTCCTCTCCGTCCCCTCTATCGGACAATTAAATAAAAAATGAATGCTCACCTCACCACTCCTCTTCTGGTCCCCTCATGTTCTCTCCGCAGCCTGCGGCTCAAACAATGCACTGATGACGTTGAGTGCTGTGTCACATATAAAGAACCTGACGCTGCTCGGTGTCAGTGTATTGTATGGGCAGCAGGGAGCCTTAGGGGATCAAGGGGGAAGAAGAGAAGCAGAAAAAATATTATACTTATTTTTTATTTTACATTTTGTCCGATGGGTAGGGGGAATAGATGGAGCATGGCCGCGGTCGCTGCATAACGATTGTGGCGCAAGAACGGCCGAAAGATGTGACACATTTAATAAATGTATTGCATCTTACTCCAACTTTCTTTATATTAAGACTGGCATATGAAATGCCATCTTAATAAATTCCCCCCAATGTTTTTATGGCCTTGAAGTAGTGAAGAAACCAAAGACGGGTGGATATTGGAGAAGACACTTCCTGAATAGGGAGGCGTTCTGCGATCTGCAGCTTCATACAAGATTCCCGAAGGGTCTTAATTGGAGGAATGATCTGTTATATGTTTACTTAAGTGGAATAACACTTACTACACAATGTATATATCAATGACATAGCATAACAGTCATTTTCCTCTCATAATATGCAGTTTGATGACTTTTATGTCGATTTGTTTTTTAAATATTGCATATTTAAATATGGTGCTAAACTCCTGTTAAATAAAGATTCAGCTTCTCCCCTACTTGAGTAGCTGTGCAGCACCTGCACGAATTTGAGAATTTGCCTCTCTGGTCATGTGATCACAGGTCCTGCACACGTAACACAACAGCACTACACAAACTATTTATGCAGTTTGTTCACTAGATGGCAGCAAAGCACTGAAATGATATACACATACACGTTTACATAGGCGGCATACATGTTTACATAGGCGGCGCGCTTGGTGCTAAATTTCTAAATAAAAACACATCAAAAGAAACATAAACACATCAACTATCAATTTGTAATCCATGCCCACCTGCGGCTGCTACGCATATCCTCACCATTGTGGTCGGACAGTCTGAAGGTGACAGTGGAGAGGATTATTTTCAGACACTTCTACACTGGTTTGGACTGGTTCACTGGTTTCCCAGTTTGATCGGCTGCTTGTCTCATTTGAATTAAAAACCACCTGAGCTCAGGACAAGGGGCAAATAACAGAAAAAGTCTCTCTCCACCTGCAGCAAAATAGACAAAGTGGTTCCCCCCATTCCTCACACTGGCCCCAGATGAAACTGCTATGGCGAAACTCCACTGACTTTAGAACCTAGCGCAACAGCCCCAGATACCGAACCGTACCACGCCGCCACAGGAGAAGGAGCAACGGGGACCACAGGTGGTGGGACCTCACGCTGCACCAAAGCCTCTCTAACACCAGCCAGTAATTGAGCCACTACCTGTCCCAAATCAGACACAGTCAAGCTGGGGGGCTCCTGACTATTGTGTGAGCAGGGCTCAGGAAGTCTTGACCTCCTAGCTAGTCTTGACTTGGGGATTAGCGGCATATCCCTGAGCACCCCTGATGGTAAGTCTATAATTTAACCTTTACCTAACAATGTCCACCACCCCGGTCTCTTCTGTTCCATGGGATTTTTCTGTCCTCCCTAAGGTCACCTCAGGAGCAGGACGTATGTTACGTCCATGGCCGGGGGTCGTCGTTCTGACTTACCTCTTGACGATCCCGGCCATGGACGCTTCTCGGCGTGTACTCCCTCCAGGGAGACGGCGGCACTCTCTTCCGGGTCCTCGGACTGTGTACCGCAGGGCGCCCACGCGTGCACGGCCTTAAAGGGCCAGTATGCGTCAAGCTGCCTTACATCAATTATCAGCCCAAATGGCTGCTGGACTATAATAAGGGGACAAAAAATAGAAGAGAATATCCAGAATCCCAGAATATTGTGGTTGGGGGGCCACACGGTGCCGTCCTAGTAACTAAACCAAAAACAATGAACCAAAAAACTATCCAGGACAAAACAAGCACTCATCTGGGTAAGAGAATTCAGATATTGATATATAAAAAATAAATATATCTATAGATATTGTGATATAAAATTAGTTTAATTCATAGAAAAAAGGGAAAAGTAGCAGACAAATTCCCACAAAATTCATATACAATAATAGAATACAATTTAAAAACTACCTGGCCAGGGATAATTATGGGTATATATCGATATAAGCATAAATATGCTAAATGAGATACAAAAAGATATCTCGGCAAGGTACATATAACAAGTTACAGCCTAGGAGGGACAGTCAATTCAAACCTGTCAGAACGGCAAAATTGTTAAGCACATCCAGGAACCAATATAAGTACGGTAAAGTAGAGTGAGCAAAGAGAATATAAATGATCCACAATGATTTTCCGCATACTCATCTATTGTGTGTACATCAGTCCATAGATGGTCTTTATCATTCTTGAAGTTTCAGTGCAACTTAAAGAGGCTCTGTCACCAGATTTTGCAACCCCTATCTGCTATTGCAGCAGATAGGCGCTGCAATGTAGATTACAGTAACGTTTTTATTTTAAAAAAACGAGCATTTTTGGCCAAGTTATGACCATTTTTGTAATTATGCAAATGAGGCTTGCAAAAGTCCAAGTGGGTGTGTTTAAAAGTACAAGTCCAAGTGGGTGTGTATTATGTGCGTACATCGGGGCGTTTTTAATACTTTCACTAGCTGGGCGCTCTGATGAGAAGTAACATCCTCTTCTCTTCAGAACGCCCAGCTTGTGACAGTGCAGATCTGTGACGTCACTCACAGGTCCTGCATCGTGACGGCCACATCGGCACCAGAGGCTACAGTTGATTCTGCAGCAGCATCAGCGTTTGCAGGTAAGTCGATCTTACCTGCAAACGCTGATGCTGCTGCAGAATCAACTGTAGCCTCTGCTGCCGATGTGGCCGTCACGATGCAGGACCTGTGAGTGACGTCACAGATCTGCACTGTCACAAGCTGGGCGTTCTGAAGAGAAGAGGATGTTACTTCTCATCAGAGCGCCCAGCTAGTGAAAGTATTAAAAACGCCCCGATGTACGCACATAATACACGCCCACTTGGACTTTTACTTTAAACACACCCACTTGGACTTTTGCAAGCCTCATTTGCATAAATACAAAAATGGTCATAACTTGGCCAAAAATGCTCGTTTTTTTAAAATAAAAACGTTACTCTTATCTACATTGCAGCGCCGATCTGCTGCAATAGCAGATAGGGGTTGCAAAATCTGGTGACAGAGCCTCTTTAACAGCCACATGTATCTGACCTTAGAATCGTATTCTTGGTCACTTCGATTCCTTCAAGCAGGCGGATTCCTGATTATACACAGAGTGGATTTCTCCCTTGCTTCCTTGTCCGTAACAGGATGGGTTAATTCCCGGGTACAGGTGAATTTAAGGGCTGTTGTAGCGTGCATGCAAAGTTCTTGCTTCAAGTTTGAAACAGCCAATTGATATCCTCTAGATGTTATGTCCCATACCTCATAAGTAGTAGAGGTTAAGAATCTCAAGTCCAGGGACCCAATAAGGAGATACCAGCCAAGCAGTGGCGTAACTACCGCCGTAGCAGCCGTAGCGACTGCTACGGGGCCCGCGGCATGAGGGGGCCCGTGTCGCCCGCCGGCACGGACCCCCACCATGGCCGCAGGCTCCGCTAGCAGCCGCTATGGCTGCTACAGCGGGACGCCACTGAACACTACGGCACAGCAGGGAGGTATCTCCCCGCTCTGCCTTTAAACAAAAGACATGTATCCCCTATCCACAGGATAGGGGATACATGTGTGATCGCTGGCAGCGATAGGGAGAACGGGGGACTGAAAGTCCCCTGAAGTTCTCCATCACAAACCTCGGACTTCCGGGGTCTGTGTCGGCAGCTCCGTAGAAATGAATGGAGCGCCGGTCGCGCTTGTGCGCATGCGTGACCAGCGCTCCATTAATTTTTATTGAGCTGCCGACACAGACGCCGGAAGTCAGAGGTTAGTCATGGAGAACTTGGGGGACTTTCAGTCCCCCGTTCTCCCTATCAATGCCAGCGATCACACATGTATCCCTTATCCTGTGGATAGGGGATGCATGTTATTTGTAGGACACACTATAGGTCGTATTTTTTTTTGGGGGGGGGGGCGCTGTATGGCGTTCCCTGCAGGGGGGCGCTGTATGGCGTTCCCTGCAGGGGGGCGCTGTATGGCGTTCTCTGCAGGGGGGGCGCTGTATGGCGTTCCCTGCAGGGGGGGGACGCTGTATGGCGTTCCCTGCAGGGGGGCGCTTTATGGCGTTCCCTGCAGGGGGGGGCTGTATGGCGTTCCCTGCAGGGGGGGGGCTGTATGGCGTTCCCTGCAGGGGGGGCGCTGTATGGCGTTCTCTACAGGGGGACTGTATGGCATTCTCTACAGTGGGGGCTGTATGGCGTTAGCGCCATACAGCCCCCTCTGTAAATAACGCCATACAGTCCCCCTGTAGATAACGCCATACAGTCTCCCTCTGTAGATAACGCCACACAGTCCCCCCTGTAGACAACGCCACACAGTCCCCCCTGTAGATAACGCCACACAGTCCCCCCTGTAGATAACGCCACACAGTCCCCCCTGTAGATAACGCCACAGTCCCCCCTGTAGATAACGCCACACAGTCCCCCCTGTAGATAACGCCACAGTCCCCCCTGTAGATAATGCCACAGTCCCCCCTGTAGATAACGCCACAGTCCCCCTGTAGATAACGCCACACAGTCCCCCCTGTAGATAACGCCATACAGCCCCCCCTGTAGATAACGCCATACAGCCCCCTCTGTAGATAACGCCATACAGTCCGCCCTGTAGATAACACCATACAGTCTACAGGGGGGGCTGCATGGCATTATCTACAGGGGGGGCTGTATGGCGTTATCTACAGGGGGGCGCTGTATGCATTATCTACAGGGGGGGCTGTATGGCATTATCTACAGGGGGGCTGTATGGCGTTATCTACAGGGGGGGCGCTGTATGGCGTTATCTACAGGGGGGGCTGTATGGCGTTATCTACAGGGGGCGCTGTATGGCGTTATCTACAGGGGGGGCTGTATGGCGTTATCCACAGGGGGGGCTGTATGGCATTATCTACAGGGGGACTGTAAAAAAGGCACTATCTACAAGGGGGGGGGGTTGTGTGACACCCAGGGGAGGGGGGGCCCCAGTCAAAAGTTTGCTATGGGGCCCAGTCTTTCCTAGTTACGCCCCTGCAGCCAAGGTAGTAGGTAACAAACCAAGCGTGGTTTGAGGCATGGAGTTTACAGGTAACCACGCCTGAGGAAAACGGTGTGATGACGTCTCTCACCACCGTGCATACGTCTTACGCGTTTCATACCAGCTGGGACTTCATCAGAGACAGGAAATCATGTTCACGATAGTACCTGCTTATATAGCACAGGCATTTAAAGATACATTGTCAATTTCAATAACTCGATCGTTTACATGCAGTAGAATATTGGGAATAAACTGCAAGTACAGATTAAACAAATGTACAATACATCTTAAACCATTTTTAGAAAGGTAATCATAATAAAGAATAATTTCATTAGAAAATATTACCACGATTGCCAAAAGCAGATACGACCAAAAATTAGGTCCTCATTAATGACTTTAATTAAGATGCTAATGTCATTATCCTGGAGAGAGAGGCATCGCTCGCCCTGAAAAATAATAAAAAGATAAATAAAGAAATAAAGAAACAAGAAAAATAAGAAAAAGAAAACAAGAAAAAAAAAAGGGGAGGGAAAGAAAAAATATGAGAAAGAGGCAATAAAGAAAGAAACAAAAAAATCCCAAACATATTGCGAGTAGCGATATTCTGTTCCCTTTATAGCTCACAGAGATATATATTAAACAGAGTGTCACAAATTGGTCAGACATCAACTAGATCCAAAGAATAATATTGTAAGTGAGAGATGGAGATGTGTCCTGAGATGGTTAATACATCTGAAAAAAGAAGGGGGCAGATCCACATTATGAGCCGGCTATAGGGAAGAGGATCTCTTTTCTCTCCATTTCCATATATGTATAAATCCATCCATTGAATATGCTCAAGAGTGAACATTTTTATTCCCTCCATTTCAATGTATGAATAAGGTCATTAGTTCAATATAGGGAAGAACTGAGGAGGTAAAGAGTGTATCTCCATCTTTACAGTTTCAGAATAGAAATAAGGTTATTTCTATAGTATGGATAAGGATGAGTGAGTGCAAGACCACTCAGCTGCTGGTAAACAGCCCCCCGAGCGGATATCGAACCCACCCATACAAAGTCCAGGAAAGAACCAAGAAAGAGATACAGTATACTGCGTAATGATCGCAAAAGGGGACCGGGCAGGTCGGCAGGGAGTAGGTCAAGGGCCAAAAAATGACCATCGACCGAGTCCCCACCGTCCTGAGCAGGGATCCAAGAAAGAAAAAGAACCTCGGAGAAAGAAGAATCCATAACAGATACATAAGCCCAATCATTTCAGAGGAACATGTTACATTTGATCTCATTATTTAGCCCCCTAGGGGATAAAGTCCCCAGGGTGTATATCCACATGGTTTCTTTTTGGAGTAATAGTTTATTTCTATCTCCACCCCTCCAGTCTTCATGTAGCTGGTATATCCTCATAAAGAGTAAACCCTTTGGGGATTGTTGATGATGGGACTTAAAATGGACTGCCCACTGGTTCCTTGCCTGAGTGTTGTTGTATACCCTAGTTTGTCTTGCTAAAGGTCTCCCAGTGTTTTCCAGTTCCCAGTGTTACCCGTTCCTGCTGCCTGTACCCTGTATCCCGTGCTATCGTCACCTGCTGTGAAAGTCAAGTCATGTCTTCCCGCTGCATCCGCGACGTCACCTGATGTGAAAGTCAAGTCGTGTCCCTGCCACTGTCTACATTGCCTCAGGTACCCGTTCAGAACTATAGACATGGTTTTGTACCTTGTTGGCCGGCTGCTACCCCGCTACGCGGTACGGCCCTGTGGGTCCACATCCTGCGCCGTGACAACGTAGAAGAATATTTATCACCGCTTAACTGCAGTAACTCTGCTCAATCTTTATTAAAACCATAAAGCAGTACAAAATGTAAAAAAATGCAGCTCACCAAAAGACAATTAGGAAACAATGTAAGCGTCATCTTTACCAAATCTGTACTTTTATCAATGAGAAAGGTTAAAACAACAAGCAATAGACAGACGACAATTACAGAGAGAAGAAAAAAATTTGACTGGTCGGGCACTACAGTGAGGTAGCAGAGTGGAGGGAGTTAGCGGTCAACTACTCAGAAAATGCCTGAGATTTTACTTCAACAATCGGCAGAGTTGCTGGATTCTGAATATCAGTGAATGTGGCCAAACATTTAGATTTGTACCGGGGAATTGTAGACTTCCAATGTCTAGGCACAACCTAGTCTGAATAAATGGAGGAGAACCTTCTTCTGGAAAGAAATAGATCTGGAGAGAATGGAGCGGAGAGGGCATGTTCAAAGAGAGCATTTATTGCCAACCAAAATGGTGCGATGTGCCTACAATCCCATCAGATGTCAGTAAGCGTACCTACCATTCCCCCACAGCTCCAACATGTCTCCAAACACTCCATGGGTAAAGCCCATGGAGGACCGCCAGGACTCCTGAACCAACATATACGTAAAAGTTTTTCTAGTTTTGCACAATAAAAACACTTTTGAATTTTTTTACTAAATAATTTGTTTTTGTGACGCTGCATTCGAAGATGAACTGCATAGTTTTTCAACTAATCTGGTCCCCATGGCAGAAATATGTCTTTCCATCTGGCACCTCCAGCAGACTCCTTTCAGTCTAGTTTGATTTCTTTTACCTCAGAGTTCCTCTTTTTCCCTTTTTTTAATTTCTTCTCTCCCCCTTTTTTTTAACTATTTCTAACAGGGGCTGTGCAGAGTTAGAAAAATATGGCTGCTTTCTTCCAAAAACAGCACCACACCTATCCACAGGTTGTATCTGGTATTGCAGGTTTGCTCCACAGAAGTGAATGGTAATGAGATGTAATACCACACACAACCTATGGACAGGTGTGGTGCTGGTTTTTGGAGAAAGCAGGCAAGTTATCTTATCCTGGAGAACTCTTTGTCATGGATTGTTCTTGTGCGGAGATGCTCCCTGCATTATCCCTTTTCCTTTATGGCCATTGATATGTTCTATTCAGCTTTATGGCCTCTGTGGTATGTACACTGCCAGTCATTAAAGGGTTAACACTTCAGACCACTGTGGGTGATGTCACAATGAATGAGGCGGCAGTGTTAATAAACTCCTGTAGTAATGATGATGAAGGTGCTGATGTCATAAATACAAATGTTTATGACATAAAGAAGATTCCATATTAGAAGGTTTTACTGCCACATTCAGCGCCATATTGGATGGGACTGAGGACCTTGAGCTTGACTTCCCCACCAATGCCGACCTGATGTAATTTGTAGGTTCTAGCAGGGAAACCCTTCACCCCAGACCACTTCTTCATCACAGTGATGCCATCCTCTTCATACGGGTTGTCTGTAATAGAGGGGGTTTTCCAGCAGGAGATCCCCCCCCCTATTAGCCAGAGCGGAGGCAGGTGCTACAAGGAGGCATCTGGAGGACCCCTCTGGAGGACCCGTCTCAACCGAGCATCGCCCATTCATTTTAATGGGTGCCCAGGAAGACAGACATCCGCCTAGCCAACCAGATCAGCCGATTTATGTGTTTTATGTCGTTCGTTCGTTCGTTCATTGTAATGTCTTTCCTTGAAAATCTGAGAAAATGTACAAATTCTGTTACAAATTCTATTTTGGCACCTTCTAAGCCCAGAGGAAGGGCAATCCTCCAGCCATGGTTTCCCTAGAGGTTTCCCCCACAGGGGGTTTTTCCTTTCCTGCGTGCTGGAGGGTGACTCTTCGTGAGTCGGAGGTTTGCCATTTTGGGTTTGGTCATATAATATAATAAAAGTTTTGACCATTTAACACCCAATTATAATGTTTTGTGTCTTTATTTTGCATGGCTTGGGGTAAGTCGAGTGATGTATGTGTATGCAAATTACACTTACCTATATATCTGTTCCCCATTCATAACCCACACCTTTCTCTCAAGAAGACTCGACTCCGAGGGTTTGGATAAAGTGGCCACAGCAGCCATTTTATTAATAAATAAATATAAAAGTTAGTTAACTCAATTAACCATAAATAAATAATATCCATAATATTTATTAACAAAAACAATAATAAATCAATAATGCACGAACCATAAATTATAACCCAAACACGTCAGACACCACTGACAAACAAACATTAACACATAGACTAGGAGAAGTCCTTGGAGCTATTGTGATACCCAGGAAAATTGCTGTTTATTTACTGTCATTCTACTGTTGCTTTAGTATGCAGGTTTTAATGTGCTTTATTCTGTAATCATGGTTGGTACTGAATTTACTTCCCTATATGACTCAGCAGAAACATAAATGGGCTGTTTCACCTTAAGATGCATTCTCCAGAAAGAGGGGAGGGGTGTAGCTAGCTGGGACACAGGAACGAACCTCACTGATTGCAGCAGTGTGGAGCAGAGGAGTGCAGCAGTGTGGAGCAGAGGAGTGCAGCAGTGTGGAGCAGAGGAGTGCAGCAGTGTGGAGCAGAGGAGTGCAGAATTGAGGAGAAGTGTGCAGCAGCGTGCAGGCAGAGGTGTGCAGACAAGTCAGTGAGATGCTGCAGCAGCCATGTGGAACTGAGAGGAATTCTGTGAGAGGATCAGCAGCAGCCATGTGGAAGTGAAAGGAGTGCAGGTCAGTGTGTGTTGCATGTGGTACAGAAGCCAGACAAGGAGCTTGGACACTACTGAGAGTGCCTAGAGCAAAGCAAGGAGCTTGCACACAGCCTAGAATCCCCAAGGGACACCATTCCTCTGTGATAGTGAAACTGGATTGGGACAGTCAGCAGCGCACCTTCCAGCACAGTATAGGTTAGAAAGAGGAGCAGAACTCAGAGCACACTTGGAGGAATTACAGACAGAGTCAGGGAGGTGAAGCAGGTACCACCATTTGCAATACCCTGTGATATGTTTATACTACTAAAAGACATTGCCTCTGTAACAATAGTAACCACCAAGCATATTGTGCCCAGTAAAACTACTGTGAAAGTTTATTGAACCCTGTCTCTTGGAACATCCTTATTTCGGGGTACACCACATAACATCCCAGGGGACAGAGAACAGTGTATCCCACAAGCACCACTTATTTCACTGGTTCTGCGGCCCGAGGAGCAGGAGAGAGAAAGTGCGCCACCGTGACCAAAGGGCGTGAATACCAACTTCAGCTCAGAGAGACCCGCCCACCGCGACTCGCCGCCCGCGTTACCACACATAGTGATGTATTCTGCAGATTATTACACCACTGACCTCTCTGGAGAGCTGCAGAACATTGCTCTGTCCTCTCTACCTCCTGACAGATACATAGTTATGTATTCTGCAGATTATTACACCACTCTACCTCTCTGGAGATCTGCAGAACATTGCTCCTCTACCTCCTGACAGATACATAGTGATATATTCTGCAGATTATTACACCACTAACCTCTCTAGAGATCTGCTGAACATTGCTCCCCTACCTCCTGACAGATACATAGTGATATATTCTGCAGATTATTACACCACTGACCTCTCTAGAGATCTGCAGAACATTGCTCCTCTACCTCCTGACAGATACATAGTGATATATTCTGCAGATTATTACACCACTGACCTCTCTGGAGATCTGCAGAACATTGCTCTCTTCTCTCTACCTCCTGACAGATACATAGTGATATATTCTGCAGATTATTACACCACTAACCTCTCTAGAGATCTGCAGAACATTGTTCCTCTACCTCCTGACAGATACATAGTGATATATTATGCAGATTATTACACCACTGACCTCTCTAGAGATCTGCAGAACATTGCTATGTCCTCTCTACCTGTAGATAGATACATAGTGATATATTCTGAAGATTATTACACCACTGACCTCTCTGGAGATCTGCAGAACATTGCTCTGTCCTCTCTACCTGTTGATCGATACATAGTGATATATTCTGCAGATTATTACACCACTGACCTCTCTGGAGATCAGCAGAACATTGCTCTGTCCTCTCTACCTGTTGATAGATACATAGTGATATATTCTGCAGATTATTACACCACCGACCTCTCTAGAGATCTGCAGAACATTGCTCCTCTACCTCCTGACAGATACATAGTGCTATATTCTGAAGATTTTTACACCACTGACCTCTCTGGAGATCTGCAGAACATTGCTCCTCTACCTCCTGACAGATACATAGTGATATATTCTGAAGATTACACCACTGACCTCTCTGGAGATCTGCAGAACATTGCTCTGTCCTCTCTACCTGTTGATAGATACATAGTGATATATTCTGCAGATTATTACACCACTGACCTCTCTAGAGATCTGAAGAACATTGCTCTCTCCTCTCTACCTCCTGACAGATACATAGTGATATATTCTGCAGATTATTACACCAATGACCTCTCTAGAGATCTGCAGAACATTGCTCTCTCTACCTCCTGACAGATACATAGTGATATATTCTGCAGATTATTACACCACTGACCTCTCTAGAGATCTGCAGAACATTGCTCCTCTACCTCCTGACAGATATATAGTGATATATTCTGCAGATTATTACACCACTGACCTCTCTGGAGATCTGCAGAACATTGCTCCTCTACCTCCTGACAGATACATAGTGATATATTCTGCAGATTATTACACCACTGACCTCTCTAGAGATCTGCAGAACATTGCTCCTCTACCTCCTGACAGATATATAGTGATATATTCTGCAGATTATTACACCACTGACCTCTCTGGAGATCTGCAGAACATTGCTCCTCTACCTCCTAACAGATACATAGTGATATATTCTGTAGATTATTACACCACTGACCTATCTAGAGATCTGCAGAACATTGCTCCTCTACCTCCTGACAGATACATAGTGATATATTCTGCAGATTATTACACCACTGACCTCTCTGGAGATCTGCAGAGCATTGCTCTGTCCTCTCTACCTGTTGATAGATAGATAGTGATATATTCTGCAGATTATTACACCACTGACCTCTCTGGAGATCTGCTGAACATTGCTCCTCTACCTCCTGACAGATACATAGTGATATATTCTGCAGATTATTACACCACTGACCTCTCTGGAGATCTGCAGAGCATTGCTCTGTCCTCTCTACCTGTTGATAGATAGATAGATAGTGATATATTCTGCAGATTATTACACCACTGACCTCTCTGGAGATCTGCTGAACATTGCTCCTCTACCTCCTGACAGATACATAGTGATATATTCTGCAGATTATTACACCACTGACCTCTCTAGAGATCTGCAGAACATTGCTCCTCTACATCCTGACAGATACATAGTGATATATTCTGCGGATTATTACACCACTGACCTCTCTAGAGATCTGCAGAATATTGCTCTGTCCTCTCTACCTGTTGATAGATGCATAGTGATATGTTCTGAAGATTATTGCACCACTGACCTCCCTAGACATCTGCAGAACATTGCGCTGTCCTCTCTACCTGTTGACAGATACATAGTGATATATTCTGCAGATTATTACACCAGCGACCTCTCTAGAGATCTGCAGAACATTGCTCCTCTACCTCCTGACAGATACATAGTGCTATATTCTGAAGATTTTTACACCACTGACCTCTCTGGAGATCTGCAGAACATTGCTCCTCTACCTCCTGACAGATACATAGTGATATATTCTGCAGATTACACCACTGACCTCTCTGGAGATCTGCAGAACATTGCTCTGTCCTCTCTACCTGTTGATAGATACATAGTGATATATTCTGCAGATTATTACACCACTGACCTCTCTAGAGATCTGAAGAACATTGCTCTCTCCTCTCTACCTCCTGACAGATACATAGTGATATATTCTGCAGATTATTACACCAATGACCTCTCTAGAGATCTGCAGAACATTGCTCTCTCTACCTCCTGACAGATACATAGTGATATATTCTGCAGATTATTACACCACTGACCTCTCTAGAGATCTGCAGAACATTGCTCCTCTACCTCCTGACAGATATATAGTGATATATTCTGCAGATTATTACACCACTGACCTCTCTGGAGATCTGCAGAACATTGCTCCTCTACCTCCTAACAGATACATAGTGATATATTCTGTAGATTATTACACCACTGACCTATCTAGAGATCTGCAGAACATTGCTCCTCTACCTCCTGACAGATACATAGTGATATATTCTGCAGATTATTACACCACTGACCTCTCTGGAGATCTGCAGAACATTGCTCTGTCCTCTCTACCTGTTGATAGATAGATAGTGATATATTCTGCAGATTATTACACCACTGACCTCTCTGGAGATCTGCTGAACATTGCTCCTCTACATCCTGACAGATACATAGTGATATATTCTGCGGATTATTACACCACTGACCTCTCTAGAGATCTGCAGAATATTGCTCTGTCCTCTCTACCTGTTGATAGATACATAGTGATATGTTCTGAAGATTATTGCACCACTGACCTCCCTAGACATCTGCAGAACATTGCGCTGTCCTCTCTACCTGTTGACAGATACATAGTGATATATTCTGCAGATTATTACACCAGCGACCTCTCTAGAGATCTGTAGAACATTGCTCCTCTACCTCCTGACAGATACATATTGATATATTCTGCAGATTATTACACCACTGACCCCTCCGGAGATCTGCAGAACATTGCTACTCTACCTCCTGACAGATACATAGTGATATGTTCTGAAGATTATTGCACCACTGACCTCCCTAGACATCTGCAGAACATTGCGCTGTCCTCTCTACCTGTTGACAGATACATAGTGATATATTCTGCAGATTATTACACCAGCGACCTCTCTAGAGATCTGTAGAACATTGCTCCTCTACCTCCTGACAGATACATATTGATATATTCTGCAGATTATTACACCACTGACCCCTCTGGAGATCTGCAGAACATTGCTCCTCTACCTCCTGACAGATACATAGTTATGTATTCTGCAGAATATTACACCACTGACCTCTCTGGAGATCTGCAGAACATTGCTCTGTCCTCTCTACCTCCTGACAGATATATAGTGATATATTCTGCAGATTATTACACCACTGACCTCTCTGGAGATCTGCAGAACTTTACTCCTCTACCTCCTGACAGATAAATAGTGATATATTCTGCAGATTATTACACCACTGACCTCTCTAAAGATCTGCAGAACATTCCTCTCTCCTCTCTACCTCCTGACAGATATATAGTGATATATTCTGCAGATTATTACACCACTGACTTCTCTAGAAATCTGCAGAACATTCCTCTCTCCTCTCTACCTCCTGCCAGATATATAGTGATATATTCTGCAGATTATTACACCACTGACTTCTCTGGAGATCTGCAGAACATTGCTCCTCTACCTCCTGACAGATACATAGTTATGTATTCTGCAGAATATTACACCACTGACCTCTCTGGAGATCTGCAGAACATTGCTCTGTCCTCTCTACCTCCTGACAGATATATAGTGATATATTCTGCAGATTATTACACCACTGACCTCTCTGGAGATCTGCAGAACTTTACTCCTCTACCTCCTGACAGATAAATAGTGATATATTCTGCAGATTATTACACCACTGACCTCTCTAAAGATCTGCAGAACATTCCTCTCTCCTCTCTACCTCCTGACAGATATATAGTGATATATTCTGCAGATTATTACACCACTGACCTCTCTGGAGATCTGCAGAACTTTACTCCTCTACCTCCTGACAGATAAATAGTGATATATTCTGCAGATTATTACACCACTGACCTCTCTGGAGATCTGCAGAACATTGCTCCTCTACCTCCTGACAAATACATAGTGATATATTCTGCAGATTATTACACCACTGACCTCTCTGGAGATCTGCAGAACATTGCTCCTCTACCTCCTGACAGATACATAGTGATATATTCTGCAGATTATTACACCACTGACCTCTCTGGAGATCTGCAGAATATTGCTCCTCTACCTCCTGACAGATACATAGTGATATATTCTGCAGATTATTACACCACTGACCTCTCTGGAGATCTGCAGAACATTGCTCTGTCCTCTCTACCTCCTGACAGATACATAGTGATATATTCTGCAGATTATTACACCACTGACTTCTCTGGAGAGCTGCAGAACATTGCTCTGTCCTCCCTACCTCCTGACAGATACATAGTGATATATTCTGCAGATTATTACACCACTGATCTCTCTGGAGATCTGCAGAACATTGCTCTGTCCTCTCTACCTCCTGACAGATACATAGTGATATATTCTGCAGATTATTACACCACTGACATCTCTGGAGATCTGCAGAACATTGCTCCTCTACCTCCTGACAGATACATAGTGATATATTCTGCAGATTATTAAACCACTGACATCTCTAGGGATCTGCAGAACATTGCTCCTCTACAACCTGACAGATACACAGTGATATATTCTGCAGATTATGACACCACTGACCTCTCTAGAGATCTGCAGAACATTGCTCCTCTACCTCCTGACAGATACACAGTGATATATTCTGCAGATTATTATACCACTGACCTCTCTAGAGATCTGCAGAACATTGCTCCTCTACCTCCTGACAGATACATAGTGATATATTCTGCAGATTATTACACCAATGACCTCTCTAGAGATCTGCAGAACATTGCTCCTCTACCTCCTGACAGATATATAGTGATATATTCTGCAGATTATTACACCACTGACCTCTCTGGAGATCTGCAGAACATCGCTCCTCTACCTCCTGACAGATACACAGTGATATATCCTGCAGATTATTACACCACTGACCTCTCTAGAGATCTGCAGAACATTGCTCCTCTACCTCCTGACAGATACATAGTGATATATTCTGCGGATTATTACACCACTGACCTCTCTAGAGATCTGCAGAACATTGCTCCTCTACCTCCTGACAGATAAATAGTGATATATTCTGCAGATTATTACACCACTGACCTCTCTGGAGATCTGCAGAACATTGCTCTGTCCTCTCTACCTGTTAATAGATACATAGTGATATATTCTGCAGATTATTACACCACTGACCTCTATGGAGATCTGCAGAATATTGCTCTGTCCTCCCTACCTGTTAATAGATACATAGTGATATATTATGCAGATTATTACACCACTGACCTCTCTAGAGATCTGCAGAACATTGCTATGTCCTCTCTACCTGTAGATAGATACATAGTGATATATTCTGAAGATTATTACACCACTGACCTCTCTGGAGATCTGCAGAACATTGCTCTGTCCTCTCTACCTGTTGATCGATACATAGTGATATATTCTGCAGATTATTACACCACTGACCTCTCTGGAGATCAGCAGAACATTGCTCTGTCCTCTCTACCTGTTGATAGATACATAGTGATATATTCTGCAGATTATTACACCACCGACCTCTCTAGAGATCTGCAGAACATTGCTCCTCTACCTCCTGACAGATACATAGTGCTATATTCTGAAGATTTTTACACCACTGACCTCTCTGGAGATCTGCAGAACATTGCTCCTCTACCTCCTGACAGATACATAGTGATATATTCTGAAGATTACACCACTGACCTCTCTGGAGATCTGCAGAACATTGCTCTGTCCTCTCTACCTGTTGATAGATACATAGTGATATATTCTGCAGATTATTACACCACTGACCTCTCTAGAGATCTGAAGAACATTGCTCTCTCCTCTCTACCTCCTGACAGATACATAGTGATATATTCTGCAGATTATTACACCAATGACCTCTCTAGAGATCTGCAGAACATTGCTCTCTCTACCTCCTGACAGATACATAGTGATATATTCTGCAGATTATTACACCACTGACCTCTCTAGAGATCTGCAGAACATTGCTCCTCTACCTCCTGACAGATATATAGTGATATATTCTGCAGATTATTACACCACTGACCTCTCTGGAGATCTGCAGAACATTGCTCCTCTACCTCCTGACAGATACATAGTGATATATTCTGCAGATTATTACACCACTGACCTCTCTAGAGATCTGCAGAACATTGCTCCTCTACCTCCTGACAGATATATAGTGATATATTCTGCAGATTATTACACCACTGACCTCTCTGGAGATCTGCAGAACATTGCTCCTCTACCTCCTAACAGATACATAGTGATATATTCTGTAGATTATTACACCACTGACCTATCTAGAGATCTGCAGAACATTGCTCCTCTACCTCCTGACAGATACATAGTGATATATTCTGCAGATTATTACACCACTGACCTCTCTGGAGATCTGCAGAGCATTGCTCTGTCCTCTCTACCTGTTGATAGATAGATAGTGATATATTCTGCAGATTATTACACCACTGACCTCTCTGGAGATCTGCTGAACATTGCTCCTCTACCTCCTGACAGATACATAGTGATATATTCTGCAGATTATTACACCACTGACCTCTCTGGAGATCTGCAGAGCATTGCTCTGTCCTCTCTACCTGTTGATAGATAGATAGATAGTGATATATTCTGCAGATTATTACACCACTGACCTCTCTGGAGATCTGCTGAACATTGCTCCTCTACATCCTGACAGATACATAGTGATATATTCTGCGGATTATTACACCACTGACCTCTCTAGAGATCTGCAGAATATTGCTCTGTCCTCTCTACCTGTTGATAGATGCATAGTGATATGTTCTGAAGATTATTGCACCACTGACCTCCCTAGACATCTGCAGAACATTGCGCTGTCCTCTCTACCTGTTGACAGATACATAGTGATATATTCTGCAGATTATTACACCAGCGACCTCTCTAGAGATCTGCAGAACATTGCTCCTCTACCTCCTGACAGATACATAGTGCTATATTCTGAAGATTTTTACACCACTGACCTCTCTGGAGATCTGCAGAACATTGCTCCTCTACCTCCTGACAGATACATAGTGATATATTCTGCAGATTACACCACTGACCTCTCTGGAGATCTGCAGAACATTGCTCTGTCCTCTCTACCTGTTGATAGATACATAGTGATATATTCTGCAGATTATTACACCACTGACCTCTCTAGAGATCTGAAGAACATTGCTCTCTCCTCTCTACCTCCTGACAGATACATAGTGATATATTCTGCAGATTATTACACCAATGACCTCTCTAGAGATCTGCAGAACATTGCTCTCTCTACCTCCTGACAGATACATAGTGATATATTCTGCAGATTATTACACCACTGACCTCTCTAGAGATCTGCAGAACATTGCTCCTCTACCTCCTGACAGATATATAGTGATATATTCTGCAGATTATTACACCACTGACCTCTCTGGAGATCTGCAGAACATTGCTCCTCTACCTCCTAACAGATACATAGTGATATATTCTGTAGATTATTACACCACTGACCTATCTAGAGATCTGCAGAACATTGCTCCTCTACCTCCTGACAGATACATAGTGATATATTCTGCAGATTATTACACCACTGACCTCTCTGGAGATCTGCAGAACATTGCTCTGTCCTCTCTACCTGTTGATAGATAGATAGTGATATATTCTGCAGATTATTACACCACTGACCTCTCTGGAGATCTGCTGAACATTGCTCCTCTACATCCTGACAGATACATAGTGATATATTCTGCGGATTATTACACCACTGACCTCTCTAGAGATCTGCAGAATATTGCTCTGTCCTCTCTACCTGTTGATAGATACATAGTGATATGTTCTGAAGATTATTGCACCACTGACCTCCCTAGACATCTGCAGAACATTGCGCTGTCCTCTCTACCTGTTGACAGATACATAGTGATATATTCTGCAGATTATTACACCAGCGACCTCTCTAGAGATCTGTAGAACATTGCTCCTCTACCTCCTGACAGATACATATTGATATATTCTGCAGATTATTACACCACTGACCCCTCCGGAGATCTGCAGAACATTGCTACTCTACCTCCTGACAGATACATAGTGATATGTTCTGAAGATTATTGCACCACTGACCTCCCTAGACATCTGCAGAACATTGCGCTGTCCTCTCTACCTGTTGACAGATACATAGTGATATATTCTGCAGATTATTACACCAGCGACCTCTCTAGAGATCTGTAGAACATTGCTCCTCTACCTCCTGACAGATACATATTGATATATTCTGCAGATTATTACACCACTGACCCCTCTGGAGATCTGCAGAACATTGCTCCTCTACCTCCTGACAGATACATAGTTATGTATTCTGCAGAATATTACACCACTGACCTCTCTGGAGATCTGCAGAACATTGCTCTGTCCTCTCTACCTCCTGACAGATATATAGTGATATATTCTGCAGATTATTACACCACTGACCTCTCTGGAGATCTGCAGAACTTTACTCCTCTACCTCCTGACAGATAAATAGTGATATATTCTGCAGATTATTACACCACTGACCTCTCTAAAGATCTGCAGAACATTCCTCTCTCCTCTCTACCTCCTGACAGATATATAGTGATATATTCTGCAGATTATTACACCACTGACTTCTCTAGAAATCTGCAGAACATTCCTCTCTCCTCTCTACCTCCTGCCAGATATATAGTGATATATTCTGCAGATTATTACACCACTGACTTCTCTGGAGATCTGCAGAACATTGCTCCTCTACCTCCTGACAGATACATAGTTATGTATTCTGCAGAATATTACACCACTGACCTCTCTGGAGATCTGCAGAACATTGCTCTGTCCTCTCTACCTCCTGACAGATATATAGTGATATATTCTGCAGATTATTACACCACTGACCTCTCTGGAGATCTGCAGAACTTTACTCCTCTACCTCCTGACAGATAAATAGTGATATATTCTGCAGATTATTACACCACTGACCTCTCTAAAGATCTGCAGAACATTCCTCTCTCCTCTCTACCTCCTGACAGATATATAGTGATATATTCTGCAGATTATTACACCACTGACCTCTCTGGAGATCTGCAGAACTTTACTCCTCTACCTCCTGACAGATAAATAGTGATATATTCTGCAGATTATTACACCACTGACCTCTCTGGAGATCTGCAGAACATTGCTCCTCTACCTCCTGACAAATACATAGTGATATATTCTGCAGATTATTACACCACTGACCTCTCTGGAGATCTGCAGAACATTGCTCCTCTACCTCCTGACAGATACATAGTGATATATTCTGCAGATTATTACACCACTGACCTCTCTGGAGATCTGCAGAATATTGCTCCTCTACCTCCTGACAGATACATAGTGATATATTCTGCAGATTATTACACCACTGACCTCTCTGGAGATCTGCAGAACATTGCTCTGTCCTCTCTACCTCCTGACAGATACATAGTGATATATTCTGCAGATTATTACACCACTGACTTCTCTGGAGAGCTGCAGAACATTGCTCTGTCCTCCCTACCTCCTGACAGATACATAGTGATATATTCTGCAGATTATTACACCACTGATCTCTCTGGAGATCTGCAGAACATTGCTCTGTCCTCTCTACCTCCTGACAGATACATAGTGATATATTCTGCAGATTATTACACCACTGACATCTCTGGAGATCTGCAGAACATTGCTCCTCTACCTCCTGACAGATACATAGTGATATATTCTGCAGATTATTAAACCACTGACATCTCTAGGGATCTGCAGAACATTGCTCCTCTACAACCTGACAGATACACAGTGATATATTCTGCAGATTATGACACCACTGACCTCTCTAGAGATCTGCAGAACATTGCTCCTCTACCTCCTGACAGATACACAGTGATATATTCTGCAGATTATTATACCACTGACCTCTCTAGAGATCTGCAGAACATTGCTCCTCTACCTCCTGACAGATACATAGTGATATATTCTGCAGATTATTACACCAATGACCTCTCTAGAGATCTGCAGAACATTGCTCCTCTACCTCCTGACAGATATATAGTGATATATTCTGCAGATTATTACACCACTGACCTCTCTGGAGATCTGCAGAACATCGCTCCTCTACCTCCTGACAGATACACAGTGATATATCCTGCAGATTATTACACCACTGACCTCTCTAGAGATCTGCAGAACATTGCTCCTCTACCTCCTGACAGATACATAGTGATATATTCTGCGGATTATTACACCACTGACCTCTCTAGAGATCTGCAGAACATTGCTCCTCTACCTCCTGACAGATAAATAGTGATATATTCTGCAGATTATTACACCACTGACCTCTCTGGAGATCTGCAGAACATTGCTCTGTCCTCTCTACCTGTTAATAGATACATAGTGATATATTCTGCAGATTATTACACCACTGACCTCTATGGAGATCTGCAGAATATTGCTCTGTCCTCCCTACCTGTTAATAGATACATAGTGATATATTATGCAGATTATTACACCACTGACCTCTCTAGAGATCTGCAGAACATTGCTATGTCCTCTCTACCTGTAGATAGATACATAGTGATATATTCTGAAGATTATTACACCACTGACCTCTCTGGAGATCTGCAGAACATTGCTCTGTCCTCTCTACCTGTTGATCGATACATAGTGATATATTCTGCAGATTATTACACCACTGACCTCTCTGGAGATCAGCAGAACATTGCTCTGTCCTCTCTACCTGTTGATAGATACATAGTGATATATTCTGCAGATTATTACACCACCGACCTCTCTAGAGATCTGCAGAACATTGCTCCTCTACCTCCTGACAGATACATAGTGCTATATTCTGAAGATTTTTACACCACTGACCTCTCTGGAGATCTGCAGAACATTGCTCCTCTACCTCCTGACAGATACATAGTGATATATTCTGAAGATTACACCACTGACCTCTCTGGAGATCTGCAGAACATTGCTCTGTCCTCTCTACCTGTTGATAGATACATAGTGATATATTCTGCAGATTATTACACCACTGACCTCTCTAGAGATCTGAAGAACATTGCTCTCTCCTCTCTACCTCCTGACAGATACATAGTGATATATTCTGCAGATTATTACACCAATGACCTCTCTAGAGATCTGCAGAACATTGCTCTCTCTACCTCCTGACAGATACATAGTGATATATTCTGCAGATTATTACACCACTGACCTCTCTAGAGATCTGCAGAACATTGCTCCTCTACCTCCTGACAGATATATAGTGATATATTCTGCAGATTATTACACCACTGACCTCTCTGGAGATCTGCAGAACATTGCTCCTCTACCTCCTGACAGATACATAGTGATATATTCTGCAGATTATTACACCACTGACCTCTCTAGAGATCTGCAGAACATTGCTCCTCTACCTCCTGACAGATATATAGTGATATATTCTGCAGATTATTACACCACTGACCTCTCTGGAGATCTGCAGAACATTGCTCCTCTACCTCCTAACAGATACATAGTGATATATTCTGTAGATTATTACACCACTGACCTATCTAGAGATCTGCAGAACATTGCTCCTCTACCTCCTGACAGATACATAGTGATATATTCTGCAGATTATTACACCACTGACCTCTCTGGAGATCTGCAGAGCATTGCTCTGTCCTCTCTACCTGTTGATAGATAGATAGTGATATATTCTGCAGATTATTACACCACTGACCTCTCTGGAGATCTGCTGAACATTGCTCCTCTACCTCCTGACAGATACATAGTGATATATTCTGCAGATTATTACACCACTGACCTCTCTGGAGATCTGCAGAGCATTGCTCTGTCCTCTCTACCTGTTGATAGATAGATAGATAGTGATATATTCTGCAGATTATTACACCACTGACCTCTCTGGAGATCTGCTGAACATTGCTCCTCTACATCCTGACAGATACATAGTGATATATTCTGCGGATTATTACACCACTGACCTCTCTAGAGATCTGCAGAATATTGCTCTGTCCTCTCTACCTGTTGATAGATGTATAGTGATATGTTCTGAAGATTATTGCACCACTGACCTCCCTAGACATCTGCAGAACATTGCGCTGTCCTCTCTACCTGTTGACAGATACATAGTGATATATTCTGCAGATTATTACACCAGCGACCTCTCTAGAGATCTGCAGAACATTGCTCCTCTACCTCCTGACAGATACATAGTGCTATATTCTGAAGATTTTTACACCACTGACCTCTCTGGAGATCTGCAGAACATTGCTCCTCTACCTCCTGACAGATACATAGTGATATATTCTGCAGATTACACCACTGACCTCTCTGGAGATCTGCAGAACATTGCTCTGTCCTCTCTACCTGTTGATAGATACATAGTGATATATTCTGCAGATTATTACACCACTGACCTCTCTAGAGATCTGAAGAACATTGCTCTCTCCTCTCTACCTCCTGACAGATACATAGTGATATATTCTGCAGATTATTACACCAATGACCTCTCTAGAGATCTGCAGAACATTGCTCTCTCTACCTCCTGACAGATACATAGTGATATATTCTGCAGATTATTACACCACTGACCTCTCTAGAGATCTGCAGAACATTGCTCCTCTACCTCCTGACAGATATATAGTGATATATTCTGCAGATTATTACACCACTGACCTCTCTGGAGATCTGCAGAACATTGCTCCTCTACCTCCTAACAGATACATAGTGATATATTCTGTAGATTATTACACCACTGACCTATCTAGAGATCTGCAGAACATTGCTCCTCTACCTCCTGACAGATACATAGTGATATATTCTGCAGATTATTACACCACTGACCTCTCTGGAGATCTGCAGAACATTGCTCTGTCCTCTCTACCTGTTGATAGATAGATAGTGATATATTCTGCAGATTATTACACCACTGACCTCTCTGGAGATCTGCTGAACATTGCTCCTCTACATCCTGACAGATACATAGTGATATATTCTGCGGATTATTACACCACTGACCTCTCTAGAGATCTGCAGAATATTGCTCTGTCCTCTCTACCTGTTGATAGATACATAGTGATATGTTCTGAAGATTATTGCACCACTGACCTCCCTAGACATCTGCAGAACATTGCGCTGTCCTCTCTACCTGTTGACAGATACATAGTGATATATTCTGCAGATTATTACACCAGCGACCTCTCTAGAGATCTGTAGAACATTGCTCCTCTACCTCCTGACAGATACATATTGATATATTCTGCAGATTATTACACCACTGACCCCTCCGGAGATCTGCAGAACATTGCTACTCTACCTCCTGACAGATACATAGTGATATGTTCTGAAGATTATTGCACCACTGACCTCCCTAGACATCTGCAGAACATTGCGCTGTCCTCTCTACCTGTTGACAGATACATAGTGATATATTCTGCAGATTATTACACCAGCGACCTCTCTAGAGATCTGTAGAACATTGCTCCTCTACCTCCTGACAGATACATATTGATATATTCTGCAGATTATTACACCACTGACCCCTCTGGAGATCTGCAGAACATTGCTCCTCTACCTCCTGACAGATACATAGTTATGTATTCTGCAGAATATTACACCACTGACCTCTCTGGAGATCTGCAGAACATTGCTCTGTCCTCTCTACCTCCTGACAGATATATAGTGATATATTCTGCAGATTATTACACCACTGACCTCTCTGGAGATCTGCAGAACTTTACTCCTCTACCTCCTGACAGATAAATAGTGATATATTCTGCAGATTATTACACCACTGACCTCTCTAAAGATCTGCAGAACATTCCTCTCTCCTCTCTACCTCCTGACAGATATATAGTGATATATTCTGCAGATTATTACACCACTGACTTCTCTAGAAATCTGCAGAACATTCCTCTCTCCTCTCTACCTCCTGCCAGATATATAGTGATATATTCTGCAGATTATTACACCACTGACTTCTCTGGAGATCTGCAGAACATTGCTCCTCTACCTCCTGACAGATACATAGTTATGTATTCTGCAGAATATTACACCACTGACCTCTCTGGAGATCTGCAGAACATTGCTCTGTCCTCTCTACCTCCTGACAGATATATAGTGATATATTCTGCAGATTATTACACCACTGACCTCTCTGGAGATCTGCAGAACTTTACTCCTCTACCTCCTGACAGATAAATAGTGATATATTCTGCAGATTATTACACCACTGACCTCTCTAAAGATCTGCAGAACATTCCTCTCTCCTCTCTACCTCCTGACAGATATATAGTGATATATTCTGCAGATTATTACACCACTGACCTCTCTGGAGATCTGCAGAACTTTACTCCTCTACCTCCTGACAGATAAATAGTGATATATTCTGCAGATTATTACACCACTGACCTCTCTGGAGATCTGCAGAACATTGCTCCTCTACCTCCTGACAAATACATAGTGATATATTCTGCAGATTATTACACCACTGACCTCTCTGGAGATCTGCAGAACATTGCTCCTCTACCTCCTGACAGATACATAGTGATATATTCTGCAGATTATTACACCACTGACCTCTCTGGAGATCTGCAGAATATTGCTCCTCTACCTCCTGACAGATACATAGTGATATATTCTGCAGATTATTACACCACTGACCTCTCTGGAGATCTGCAGAACATTGCTCTGTCCTCTCTACCTCCTGACAGATACATAGTGATATATTCTGCAGATTATTACACCACTGACTTCTCTGGAGAGCTGCAGAACATTGCTCTGTCCTCCCTACCTCCTGACAGATACATAGTGATATATTCTGCAGATTATTACACCACTGATCTCTCTGGAGATCTGCAGAACATTGCTCTGTCCTCTCTACCTCCTGACAGATACATAGTGATATATTCTGCAGATTATTACACCACTGACATCTCTGGAGATCTGCAGAACATTGCTCCTCTACCTCCTGACAGATACATAGTGATATATTCTGCAGATTATTAAACCACTGACATCTCTAGGGATCTGCAGAACATTGCTCCTCTACAACCTGACAGATACACAGTGATATATTCTGCAGATTATGACACCACTGACCTCTCTAGAGATCTGCAGAACATTGCTCCTCTACCTCCTGACAGATACACAGTGATATATTCTGCAGATTATTATACCACTGACCTCTCTAGAGATCTGCAGAACATTGCTCCTCTACCTCCTGACAGATACATAGTGATATATTCTGCAGATTATTACACCAATGACCTCTCTAGAGATCTGCAGAACATTGCTCCTCTACCTCCTGACAGATATATAGTGATATATTCTGCAGATTATTACACCACTGACCTCTCTGGAGATCTGCAGAACATCGCTCCTCTACCTCCTGACAGATACACAGTGATATATCCTGCAGATTATTACACCACTGACCTCTCTAGAGATCTGCAGAACATTGCTCCTCTACCTCCTGACAGATACATAGTGATATATTCTGCGGATTATTACACCACTGACCTCTCTAGAGATCTGCAGAACATTGCTCCTCTACCTCCTGACAGATAAATAGTGATATATTCTGCAGATTATTACACCACTGACCTCTCTGGAGATCTGCAGAACATTGCTCTGTCCTCTCTACCTGTTAATAGATACATAGTGATATATTCTGCAGATTATTACACCACTGACCTCTATGGAGATCTGCAGAATATTGCTCTGTCCTCCCTACCTGTTAATAGATACATAGTGATATATTCTGCAGATTATTACACAACTGACTTCTCTAGGGATCTGCAGAACATTGCTCCTCTACCTCCTGACAGATACACAGTGATATATTCTGCAGATTATTACACCTATGACTTTTCCACACCCTTATGATCCCTGTAGATAAAAGGCTCCCTGGATAAATTCCCCAATATATATGTAACACCTTCAGAGAAAGCATTGTGTATAGAGGATGCTGCAGTTAATGTCAAGCAGGGACTCACATCAACAGACATTAGCACCTCTTCTTCTGAAGTGCAGTGGACTACATGTCCTAGCAACACTTGCTTCTCTATACCCCTGCAGCCTAGGAGAGGAGCAGGAGAGGGGAGCACCGATTGGCTGAGCAGGGGCTTGTGGGACAAGGCTGGGCAGGGAGGAGAGACAGTCGCCATTTTTGGGAGAGACACATAGTCAGGAGATAGGGAGACTGTGAGTGCATTGCAGAGAGTAGAGGGTCCTGCACTGGGGCACACAGCACAGAGACCCAAAGACAGTCCTGACAGCCCAGCAGCTCACTGTATGAGAGGAAGAAATGCTGCAGCAGCATCCCCTCTGCAAAACAGCCTGATTCCAGGGAGGTTCCCTGCTCTGCAGCACTGGGGGATTTTGCCTGCCACTCCATTGTCTTCCACACGTCTGAACGCTGCGGCCCCGAGCTGGATCCCGGGGGAATATCATCTTTGCTGCAAGAAGTAGTGAGTACACATTGCTGGAACTTATTGTGCTGATATTGAGGACTTAGTGAGAGAACTGTTCTTGAGAGGAATTCCAGTAATTAAGTGCACCAACGGTTACAGAAAAGCGCACCAACGTCCGCGGCAACAGGCCCCAACGTTTGGACTGTGTTCATTGCATTACTGCAGCCATTAGTAACATTATAATGTGACAGTAACAGTATAAGTGCGTGCCGGCTATTACCAGCAGTATAAGTGCGTGCCGGCTATTACCAGCAGTATAAGCGCGTGCCGGCTATTACCAGCAGTATAAGCGCGTGCCGGCTATCACCAGCAGTATAAGCGCGTGCCGGCTATCACCAGCGGTATAATCGCGTGCCGGCTGTCACCAGCGGTATAAGCGCGTGCCGGCTATCGCCAGCAGTATAAGTGCGTGCCGGCTATCGCCAGCGGTATAAGCGCGTGTCGGCTATCACCAGCAGTATAAGCGCGTGCCGGCTATCGCCAGCGGTATAAGCGTGTGCCGGCTATCACCAGCAGTATAAGCGAGTGCCGGCTATCACCAGCAGCATAAGCACGTGCCGGCTATCACCAGCAGTATAAGCGCGTGCCGGCTATCACCAGCAGTATAAGCGCGTGCCGGCTATCACCAGCAGTATAAGAGCGTGCCGACTATCACCAGCAGTATAAGCGCGTGCCCAGGGGCGTAGCTAAAGGCTCTTGGGCCCCGATGCAAAAATTCTTACTGGCCCCCCCCCCCCGCAAACTTCTCATGGCCGGCGGTCCGCAGCTTTCAGCTGCATCGCTGGGTCTCCTAAGTGACCCAACAGTGCAGCACTAGCAGCTGGGGGCGTCACTAAGGCTGGGTTCACACACCCTATTTACGGACGTAATTCGGGCGTTTTAGCATTGAATTACGTCCGAAAATGCGGCTCAAAAGCGTTGGCAAACATCTGCCCATTCATTTGAATGGGTCTTACGATGTTCTGTGCCGACGGTCATTTTTTTTTACGCGCCGCTGTCAAAAGGCGGCGCGTAAAAAAGACGCCCGCGTCACAGAAGTGCCTGTCACTTCTTCATATGTAAGTGGAGCCGTTTTCCATGGACTCCATAGAAAAACAGCTCCAATTTCGTCCGTAATGGACGCAGCGAAAGACGCCTGCACATGCCATTACGGCTGAAATTACGGTGCTGTTTTCTCCTGAAAACAGCACAGTAATTTCAGCCGTAACAGACGGTGCCGTGTGAACATACCCTCAGGGCTTAAAATGTCAGGGAAATGGCCCCAATACATATGTGTCCGCCCAAAAAAAAGTGTGTATATGAGACAGCATAGCATATCTATAGCACTACGACCCTATAAACTATGGATAGGATTAGATACAGTGGCTCAGCAGACAGTATCACACATGATAGGATTAGATACAGTGGCTCAGAAGGCAGCATCACACATGATAGGATTAGATACAGTGGCCCAGCAGACAGTATCACACATGATAGGATTAGATACAGTGTCTCAGCAGACAGTACCACACATGATAGGATTAGATACAGTGGCTCAGCAGACAGTACCACACATGATAGGATTAGATACAGTGGCTCAGAAGGCAGTATCACACATGATCGGATTAGATATAGGGCCCAGCAGACAGTATCACACAAGATACGATTAGATACAGGGCCCAGCAGACAGTATCACACATGATTGGATTAGATACACAGCTCAGCAGACAGTATCACACATGATTGGATTAGATACAGGGCCCAGCTCGCTGACATTGCGTTTCCAGCGCTGGACCCAGGACAGGTAAGAATAATAATTTTGCTTCTTTATGTGTTACTGATTATTTTTGTGTGTTTGTGTTTTTTTTACAGGTTCGGTTGTTGGACTTCGGATTCGAGGACTTCAATGACGGCGTTTTTTTTTATTCTCAATAAAATGGTTAAAGAGGCTCTGTCACCAGATTTTGCAACTCCTATCTGCTATTGCAGCAGATAGGCGCTGCAATGTAGATTACAGTAACGTTTTTATTTTTTAAAAACGAGCATTTTTGGCCAAGTTATGACCATTTTCATATTTATGCAAATGAGGCTTGCAAAAGTACAACTGGGCGTGTTGAAAAGTAAAAGTACAACTGGGCGTGTATTATGTGCGTACATCGGGGCGTGTTTACTACTTTTACTAGCTGGGCGTTCTGATGAGAAGTATCATCCACTTCTCTTCAGAACGCCCAGCTTCTGGCAGTGCAGATCTGTGACGTCACTCACAGGTCCTGCATCGTGTCGGCACCAGAGGCTACAGTTGATTCTGCAGCAGCATCAGCATTTGCAGGTAAGTAGCTACATCGACTTACCTGCAAACGCCGATGCTGCTGCAGAATCAACTGTAGCCTCTGGTGCCGACACGATGCAGGACCTGTGAGTGACGTCACAGCGTGATCTCTGGAGAACACGGCTGTGTCTGCACTGCCAGAAGCTGGGCGTTGTGAAGAGAAGTGGATGATACTTCTATACACAACGCCCAGCTAGTAAAAGTAGTAAACAAGCCCCGATGTACGCACATAATACACGCCCAGTTGGACTTTTACTTTAAACACGCCCACTTGGACTTTTGCAAGCCTCATTTGCATAAATACAAAAATGGTCATAACTTGGCCAAAAATGCTCGTTTTTAAAAAATAAAAACGTTACTGTAATCTACATTGCAGCGCCGATCTGCTGCAATAGCAGATAGGGGTTGCAAAATCTGGTGACAGAGCCTCTTTAATGAGGGTTGTTTTTTTATTTCAATAAAATATTTTTTCTATGTGCTTGTATCTTTTTAAACTTTATTATAACCACCTTAGTAATGGCTGCTGGCTGATTGACAACCTCCATTACTAAGGCGAGGCTTAGGGTATGTTCACACGGCGGGGGTCCGTAACGGCTGAAATTACGGGGATGTTTCAGCCTGAAAACATCCCCGTAATTTCAGCCGTACCGGCATGTGCAGGCGCTTGAACGCCGCGTCAATTACGGCCGTAATTAGCGCTGCTATTCATTGGAGTCAATGAATAGCGGCTCCAATTACGGCCAAAGAAGTGACAGGTCACTTCTTCTACGCGGGCGTCTATTTACGCGCCGTCATTTGACAGCGGCGCGTAAATATACGCCTCGTGTGAACAGACAAACGTCTGCCCATTGCTTTCAATGGGCAGATGTTTGTCAGCGCTATTGAGGCGCTATTTTCAGACGTAATTCGGGGCAAAAACGCCCGAATTACGTCCGTAAATAGGCCGTGTGAACATAACCTTAATGTTAGCAGGTGCAGAGGCTACACTAACCCCCATTATTAGCCCGGTACCCACCGCCACCAGGAGTACTGGGAAGAGCCGGGTACGAACCAGTACCCGACCATCTGTAGTGACGGGCAGGCACCGGGGTGGCCGCAGGCTGGTAGTATTAGCCTGGGGAAGGCCAAAAACAGTGGCCCTTCCCACCCTTGTAATGCTGCCTGCTACTGCTGTGTTGTATCTGGCTGGTTATGAAAATTGGGGGGGACCCCACATCGTTCTTTCCAATTTTTTTTTTTTATTTTTTTTTTAAATGACGTGGGGTCCCCCCCATTTTTCATAACCAGCCAGATACAATAAAGCAGCAGCAGCCAAGCATCACCAGGGTAGGAAGGGCCACTGTTTTTGGCCTTTCCCCTCCTGATACTACTAGCCTGCGGCCGCCCCAGTGGCCGACCATCACTACAGATGGTCAGGTACTGGATCGTACCCGGCTCTTCCCAGCATCCCTGGTGGCGGTGGGTACCGGGGTAATAAAGGGGGGTAAGGCCTCATTCACACGGCAGGGTTTCCCGTCCGGGTGCCGGCCGTTCATAAATCGGCCGGCACCCGGCTGCATTAGGAATGATAGACCCCTAATGGGGCTATTCACACGACCGATTTTTTGACGGCCGGAAAATCCGGCCGTCAAAAAATAGGACATGCTCTATCTTTGCCCGGACACCCGGCCGCCTGGCTCCCATAGAAGTCTATGGGGCCGGGTATTACACGGCCATCACCGGAATGTGTTCCGAGTGATGGCTGGGTTTCTCGGCGCTTGCGCTCTATCTCCTCCTCCTCACAGCGCAGAGTGCATGTGAGGAGGAGGAGTTGATGCCATTCTGACGAATGGCATCGCTGCACACTGTGTTGCAGGGCCGGGGTGTACAGCAGGTGGAGGGAGCGCTGCGCTGGCTCCCTTCCCCTGCTTGTTAAAAGCACCCTGGCTCGGCGACACCTTAGATGGCGCCGCTAGTAGCAGCAGCTGCTGCGGCTGCTACTACTGCAGCGACGCCACTATAGCAGAGCAGGGAGGTATCTCCCCGCTCTGCTATGTGCTAGCCGCACTTTAGCTCCTTGAAGGAGCGGAATCCCCGTGTGTTCGGGGATTCCGCTCCTGGACAGAGCGCTTGATGTCTCTGTCCATATCTGGGCAGTGACATCAGGGGAAACTCCTGAAGCGGAATCCCCGAACACATGGGGATTCCCCTTCAGGAGCTGCCGCTGATGTCACTGTCCGGATCTGCCCGGCCCGGCACGGATGCATAACTTTATGCAAACCGGCCGGGCAGAATGGCCGATTTTACCGGCCGGCACTCGGGCTCGGACCCGACCCGGTCGTGTGAATCCCGCCTTAGTGTTAGCCTCTGCATCGGCTAACACTAAGCCGCGCCTTAGCAATGGATGCTGTCAATCAGCCGGCGGCCATTACTAAGGCGGTAGTAATATAGTTTAAAAAAAACACAAAGACATAGAAAAAATATTTTATTGAAATAAAAAAAAACCCACACAGCCCTCATTAACCATTTTATTGATAATAAAAAAAAAAGTTGTCATCGAAGTAGTCCAACGACCGAACCTGTAAGAAAACACACAAGAAAAACGATTAGTAACACATGTGTTAGGCTTAGATACAGGGCCCATGTGTGATACTGTCTGTGGGACCCTGTATCTAAGCCTACCACAACGTAGGCTTAGATACAGGGTCCAGCAGACAGTAATCTTATACAGTATAAGATTACTGTGTACTGGGGCCCTGTATCTAAACCTACAGTGTGGTAGGCTTAGATACAGGGCCCATAAGACAGGATCACACATGGGCCATGTATCTAAGCCTACCATGTGATTGGCTTATATACAGGGCAAATCAGACAGGATCACACATGGGCCATGTATCTAAGCCTACCATGTGATTGGCTTAGATACAGGGCCTAGCAGACAGGATTACACAATCTGATCCTGTCTCATGGGCCCCCTAAGCCTGCTACATCGTAGGCTTAGGGGTTGTGCAGTCCCTAAACATTGATGGCCTATCCTCAGGATAGGCCATCAATAGCTGATGTGTCTCCCGGGACCCGCCAATCAGCTGTTTTGAAGGGGCCGCAGCACTCGTACGAGAACTGCTTCCCCTTCATTTCACTACTCGCTCACACTGTGAATCGCCGACACTGTGAATGAAGTGACAGGAATGAAGGGGAGCAGCTCTCGTACGAGTGCTGCGGCCCCTTCAAAACAGCTGATTGGCGGGTCCCGGGAGTCGGACCCCGCCAGTCAGGGCTAACCTTACCTTCCTCTTCGGCCGCGGCGGGAGTTCTGTCGTCTCGATGCTGTGCGCGGCGCATAGCGCTGTGACGTCATGCGCTGCGCACAACGCTTGACGTCAGGACCTCCGCTGCGATCCGGAACCAGGAAGGTAAGTAAAGTATGTTACTATAGTAACAGGGGCCCGCGGCCTGAGTTACTATAGTAACTTTTTATTGATGTGGTGCGGGGGGCCATGGGCCCCCTGGCTTCGGGGCCCGGTCGCAATTGCGACCGCTGCGACCCCTATAGCTACGCTAGTGCGCGTGCCGGCTATCACCAGCAGTATAAGCGCGTGCCGGCTATCACCAGCAGTATAAGTGTGGGTGAGTGATCATTATCCTGTGTGGGTCACTGATATACTGTATATGTTTGGTGAAGACAGTATCCTAACCCTTTGTTATCCTCATAACCAGAGGCGTAGCTATGTTCTCCAGCACCCGGGGCAAAGATTCAGTTTGGCGCCCCCCCACCAACCTCTTTCCCGACATCTCCTTCCCCCTCGCCGTGTTTGTTTTCTCTACCAATCGCGAGCATAAAAACATTTGTACATTTTACAAGCAATATGGTTCTATACACAATACCAGAACCAAGCTCACTACATATATAAAACACCAGCACAAATACAGCTCAATTTAGTGCAACCCCTGCCGTATAGGTGTGTACGGCGTAAAACTACAGCTCCCAGCATAGCCCAAACAATGATAAGGATATGCTGGGAGATGCCATTTCACAAAAAATAAATCCTATCATAATCATCTCACTGCAGATCATACAGCGACTACAGTACTGATTAGAGGCAGAATAAACACTTACATTAAGTGCCTCACCGGTGACATCTCAGATTCTAGTTCTTTTTCTCCATCCGGTCCAGACCTCTATGATGACTTTACCCGATCACAGCCCATTTCTGCAGTTTGCCGCTCACATGTCTTCAGCTTCTCACTTTTCCAACATTTCTGCACCTATAAATAAATATAAAGTTATCATTATACCACACACTACGCCCCTAAATATAATAGCGCCATACACTGCACCTCTAATTATAATAGCACCATACACCGTGTCACACACACACACACACACACACACACACACACACACACACACACACACACACACACTGTGCCCCCTGTAGATAGTGCCTGCCATAGAGCCCCCTGTAGATAGTGCCTGCCATAGAGCCCCTGTAGATAGTGCCCCCATATAGACCACCCCTGTATATAGTGTCCCACAAATAACTCCCCTATAGTGCTCTACAGATAGCCCACCCCTGTATATAGCCCCCTGTAGATATAGCCCACCCCTGTATATAGTACTCCACAGATAGCCCAACCATGTATGTAGCCCTCCTGTAGATATAGCCCACCCCTGTATATAGTGTTCCACATATAGTCCACCCCTGTATATAGTGTTTCACAGATAGCCGCCCTTGTACATATAGTCCACCCTTGTATATAGTGCTCCACTAGATAGTCCACCCCTGTATATAGTACTCCACAGATAGCCCAACCATGTATGTAGCCCCCCCTGTAGATATAGCCCACCCCTGTATATAGTGTTCCACATATAGTCCACCCCTGTATATAGTGTTTCACAGATAGCCCCCCTTGTACATATAGTCCACCCTTGTATATAGTGCTCCACTAGATAGTCCACCCCTGTATATAGTGCTCCACAGATAGCCCACCCTTGTATATAGTATATACAGGGGTGGGCTATCTGTGGAGCACTATATACAGGGGTGGGCTTTCTGTGGACCACTATAGGGGGAGCTATTTGTGGGCTATATCTACAGGGGGACTATATACAGGGGTGGGCTATATCTACAGGGGTGGGCTATCTACAGGGGGACCATATCTACAGGGCTGGGCTATACACAGGGGTGGGCTATATCTACAGGGGTGGGCTATATCTACAGGGGTGGGCTATATCTAAAGGGGTGGGCTATATCTACAGGGGTGGGCTATATCTACAGGGGGCTATATACTATATAGCCCCCCTGTAGCTATAGCCCAACCCTGTATATGGTGATCCATAGATAGTCCACCCCAGTATATAGCCCCCCTGTAGATATAGTCCCCCTGTATATAGCCCAGCCCCTGTAGATATAGTCCACCTGTATATAGCCCACCCCCTGTAGATATGGTCCCCCTGTAGATAGCCCACCCCAGTATATAGCCCCCCTGTAGATATAGTCCACCTGTATATAGCCCACCCCCTGTAGATATGGTCCCCCTGTAGATAGCCCACCCCAGTATATAGCCCCCCTGTAGATATAGCCCACCCCCTGTAGATATAGCCCCCTGTAGATATAGTCCCCCTGTAGATATAGTCCCCCCGCAGATACAGACACACACGTCTATTACAGTTTAAAAAAAATACAAAATATTTAAACTCACCTTATTCCCGCTCCCACGCCGTCCGGCAGCCATGGAGACCTGCGCTCTTCTGCGCAGGTCTCCAGGGGGTTGAACACAGCATCTATGAAAGGCGCTGATTGGCTGGGAAGGATGACTTTCCCTGTCAGTCAGTCAGCGTCTTTCATCGACGGAAGCGTCACTGGTACAAAAGGTACCAGTTGCTTCATTCGTGGAAAGGCGCTGAATGGCCGGGCACGGAACGTGCCCTGTCATTCATTGCTTCTAATTGTACCTGTGTCCTTGCGACACAAGTACAATTATAGTGCAGGAGGAGGTGGCGCTGGCGCCCCCCTCTGAGCTGCGGCCGGGGCACGTGCCCCGCCTGCCCCCCCCCTAGCTACGCCCCTGCCCATAACATTTCTGGGAATATTGATATGTGTTGTACCAGCCAGGCCTGGCATATAGCCCATGCCCACCACTAGGGGGTCAATCACACAGAACTGTAACTGTTATGTCATTTGTGCTTTATTTCTTTATTTGCATCATTTTAATTTAGATCGCCCTTGTTTACCTTTCCCTAAATAAAACGGTTGAGTAGTTTCACCATAACCGCTTGTGAGTGTGTACTGAGCAAATGTGGGGGTTTCCCGCGTCGACCCCTGGCAGAAGAGGAAGACCCTCCTGCTTTCGTATAGAGCTCCTAGCAAGATTTGGGTGGAGGTACTGCGCCATAGTGAGGTGAGAACTACAATACACCCTGCCTACAGAGGTCGGCCCAAAGGGGTGTTACACATATATTGTAATTGACAGATTTTGACATGATATTGATCACTTTTTAGCCCAACGTTTAGTTGATCTGTCCCAATCTCCACAGTAAAGTGTCCATAGGTCTCCACTAGACCGACAGGGGTAAAAATAAAGTGTCCTTTTGGCCTAAGTCAGGCTGGTATACGTTATTCCATACAACGGAATCCCTCAAGAAATGTACAATGCGTGGTATATGTTATTAAGCATGGAAGACTATGGGTGAAGTATACCACTATATAGTATACGTCACAGGCCTCCGTTTCATGTATACGTGATAGGATTTACAATAGATTTTCATGACATGTATATGTTACATTGATCCGTCGATGGGAGTCAGATGCCTGTGACAGATGCCTAACCGTGGCATCCCTCACCTATAGGCTATTATGGCATCTGTTTAACGTATATGTCTTGAAAGGGGTCATGAGAGATAATGGCGCATACATTTAACGTACGCCATTGTAGTCTATGCTTGGCAGATGCCACTGTTTAGTATCGGTCACTGTCTATCTTTAACGTATATGTCGGGAGCTGTTCCTGGCATATACATTAAGTGGAGGCTAAAAACGTGATGTGATGGGGACTTATAGACTTTTCTAGACTGATATTCGTTGGAAACACAGTAAAATGTGACTTCTCGTGATCTAGTCCCCTGCAGGCCGTCTTCATCTCCGATAAAGGAGTTTCTAAGTACATTCTTTTCTCTGGCAATTAGCTGAAACAAAATAAAACATAATACTGTCCTCACTGTATGTCTTATATTCCCAGTATACAGTCCTCACTATATGTCTTATATTCCCTGTATATTGTCCTCACTATATGTACTAAATTCCCAGTATCCTGTCCTCACTGTATCTCCTATATTCCCTGTATACTGTCCTCACTACATGTACTATATTCCCAGTATACTTTCATCACTGTATCTCCTATATTCCCTGTATACTGTCCTCACTATATGTACTATATTCCCAGTATCCTATCCTCACTGTATTTCCTATATTCACTGCATACTGTACTCACTATATGTAGTTTTCCATGTATACTGTCCTCACTATACGTACTCAATTCCCACTATCCTGTCCCAACTGTATGTCCTATATTTCCAGTATATTGTCCTTACTGTATGTACTATATTCTCCTCACTGTATATAGTATAATCTCTGTATATTATCCTTACTGTATGTTCTATATTCCCAGTATACTGTCCTCCCTGGATGTCCTATATTCCCTGTATACTTTCCTCACACTATGTACTTTTTTCCCAGTATACTGTCCTCACTGTATGTATTATATTCCCTGTATACTGTCCTCACTATATGTATTATATTCCCAGTATACTGTCCTCACTATATGTAGTAAATTTGCAGTATCCTGTCCCCACTGTATGTCCTATATTCCCTCTATACTGTCCTCACTACATGTACTATATTCCCAGTATACTTTCCTCACAGTATGTCCTATATTTTCTGTATACTGTCTGCACTGTATGTCCTATATTCCCTGTATACTGTCCGCACTGTATGTCCTATATTCCCTGTATACTGTCCTCATTATATGTACTAAATTCCCAGTATCCTGCCATTACTGTATGTCCTATATTCCCTGTATGCTGTCCTCACTGTATGTCCTATATTCCCTGTATGCTGTCCTTACTGTATGTACTATATTCTCTTTATATTGTATTCTCTGTATGTTTTATATTCCCTGTATTCTGTCCTCACTATATGTACTATATTCCTTGTATACTGTCCTCACTACATGTACTATATTCCCAGTATACTGTCCTCACTATATGTACTAAATTCCCAGTATACTTTCCTCAAGTATGTCCTATATTTTCTGTATACTATCCTCACTGTATGTACTATATTCCCTGTATGCTGTCCTCACTGTATGTCCTATATTCCCTGTATGCTGTCCTTACTGTATGTACTATATTCTCTTTATATTGTATTCTCTGTATGTCTTATATTCCCTGTATTCTGTCCTCACTATATGTACTATATTCCTTGTATACTGTCCTCACTACATGTACTATATTCCCAGTATACTGTCCTCACTATATGTACTAAATTCCCAGTATACTTTCCTCAAGTATGTCCTATATTTTCTGTATACTATCCTCACTGTATGTCATATATTCCCAGTATTCTGTCCTCACTGTATGTCCTATATTCCCTGTATACTAGGCTCATTGTATGTCCTATATTCCCTGTATGCTGTCCTTACTGTATGTACTATATACTCTGTATATTATATTCTCTGTATGTCTTATATTCCCTGTATACTGTCCTCACTATATGTACCATATTCTCTGTATACTGTCCTTACTGTATGTCCTATATTCCCAGTATACTGTCCTCACTATATGTACTATATTTCCGGTATACTGTCCTCACTATATGTACTATATGCCCTGTATACTGTCCTTACTGTATGTCCTATATACTTTGTATATTGCCCCCACTGTATGTCCTATATTCCCTGTATACTGTCCTCACGCTATGTACTTTTTCCCAGTATACTGTCCTCACTGTATGTCTTATATTCCCTGTATACTGTCCCCACTATATGTATTATATTCTCTGTATACTGTCCTCACTGTATGTCCTATATTCCCAGTATACTGTCCTCACTATATGTACTATATTTCCAGTACACTGTCCTCACTATATGTACTATATGCCTGTATACTGTCCTTACTGTATGTCCTATATACTTTGTATATTGCCCCCACTGTATGTCCTATATTCCCTGTATACTGTCCTCACGCTATGTACTTTTTCCCAGTATACTGTCCTCACTGTATGTCTTATATTCTCCGTATATTGTCCTCACTGTATGTCTTATATTCCCTGTATTCTGTCCTCACTGTATGTCCTATATTCCCTGTATACTGTCCTCACTACATGTACTATATTCCCAGTATACTTTCCTCACAGTATGTCCTACATTTTCTGTATACTATCCTAACTGTATGTCCTATATTCCCAGTATACTGTCCTCACTGTATGTCCTATATTCCCTGTATACTAGGCTCATTGTATGTCCTATATTCCCAGCATACTGTCCTCACTGTATATCCTATATTCCCTGTATACTAGGCACATTGTATGTCCTATATTCCATGTATATTGTCCTCACTGTATGTCCTATATTCCCTATATACTGTCCTCACTGTATGTCCTTAATACTGTCCTCACTATATGTATTATACTCCCAGTATACTTTCCTCACAGTATGTCCTACATTTTCTGTATACTGTCCTCACTGTATGTCCTATATTCCCAGTATACTGTCCTCACTGTATGTCCTATATTCCCTGTATACTAGGCTCATTGCATGTCCTATATTCCCAGCATACTGTCCTCACTGTATGTCCTATATTCCCTGTATACTAGGCTCATTGTATGTCCTATATTCCATGTATAGTCCTCATTTAATGTCCTATATGCCTTGTATACTGTCCTCACTGTATGTCCTATATTCCCTGTATATTGTCCTCACTGTATGTACTATATTATACTCCCAGTATATTGACCTCATTTAATGTCCTATATGCCTTGTATACTGTCCTCACTGTATGTCTTATATTCCCTGTATACTAGCCTCATCGTATGTCCTATATTCCCTGTATACTGTTCTCACTGTCTGTCCTACATTCCCTGTATACAGTCCTCACTATATGTACTATATTCCCTGTATACTGTTCTCACTGTCTGTCCTACATTCCCTGTATACTAGCCTCATTGTATGTCCTATATTCCCTGTATACTGTTCTGACTGTCTATCCGAGGGGTCTCAAACTCGGCCGGGTAAGTGGGCCGCATATAGAAAAAATGGGAAGTTGACGGGCCGCATTACTTTCAAATTTGATACAATACAAAATTGTCAATCAATTATTTATTTGATCTACTATAACACTATATTACTATCATAATAATACCACATTACTATAATAATACTACATTACTATAATAATACTACATTACTATAATAATACATTACTATAATAATAATACTACATTACTATAATAATACTACATTACTATAATAATAATACTACATTACTATAATAATAATACTACATTACTATAATAATACCGCTAGGTTTAAAATTTTTAGATATTTCTCCACGTGCTTATTTCAACAATTCAGTTTTCCAGTTTGTGTCGCTAAATGCAGTCCGGCGGCTCAGTTGGCAGCGTTTGGCAGACACATGTCAAGATTGGGCAGTCCCTTTTTAGACCGTGCCACAGTGCCCTCTGTAGATAATGCCACAGTGCCCTCTGTAGATAATGCCACAGTGCCCTCTGTAGATAACGCCACAGTGCCCTCTGTAGATAACGCCACAGTGCCCTCTGTAGATAACGCCACAGTGCCCTCTGTAGATAACGCCACAGTGCCCTCTGTAGATAACGCCACTGTGCCCTGTGTAGATAACGCCACTGTGCCGTCTGTAGATAATGCCACAGTGCCCTCTGTAGATAATGCCACTGTGCCGTCTGTAGATAACGCCACTGTGCCATCTGTAGATAACGCCACTGTGCCGTCTGTAGATAACGCCACAGTGCCCTCTGTAGATAACGCCACAGTGCCCTCTGTAGATAACGCCACAGTGCCCTCTGTAGATAATGCCACAGTGCCCTCTGTAGATAATGCCACAGTGCCCTCTGTAGATAATGCCACAGTGCCCTCTGTAGATAACGCCACAGTGCCCTCTGTAGATAACGCCACAGTGCCCTCTGTAGATAACGCCACAGTGCCCTCTGTAGATAATGCCACAGTGCCCTCTGTAGATAATGCCACAGTGCCCTCTGTAGATAATGCCACAGTGCCCTCTGTAGATAATGCCACAGTGCCCACTGTAGATAATGCCACAGTGCCCTCTGTAGATAATGCCACAGTGCCCTCTGTAGATAATACTAAAGCACCAGCACAAATACAGCTCAATTTAGTGCAACCCCTGACGTATAGGTTCACACTAAATTGTTTCCAGCTCCCAGCATGGTCCGAACAATGGTAAAGATATGCTGGGAGATGCTGTTTCATAAAAAAAAAAAATCACACCACCCATCATCTCGCTGCAAATCATACAGTGACTACAGTGCTGATTAGAGGCAGAATGAACATTTACATTAAGTGACTCACCGGTGACGTCTCAGATTCTAGATCTTTTTCTCCATCCGGTCCAGACCTCTATGATGACTTCTCCCGGTCACAGCCCATTTCTGCAGTTTGCCGCTCACATGTCTTCAGCTTCTCACTTTTTCTACATTTCTACACCTATAAACAAAGATAAAGTTCTCATTATACCACACACTACGCCCCTAAATATAATAGCGCCATACACTGCACCTCTAATTATAATAGCACCATACACCATGTCCCACACACACAGACTGTGCCCCCTGTAGATGGTGCCTGCCATAGAGCACCCTGTAGATAGTGCCCCCCATAGAGCCCCCTGTAGATAGTGCTCCCATATAGCCCACCTCTGTATAGTGTCCCACATATAGCTCCCGCTATAGTGCTCTACAGATAGCCCACCCCTGTATATAGTGCTCCACGTATAGCCAAACCCTGTATAGAGCCCCCCTGTAGATATAGCCTACCCCTGTATATAGTGCTCCACAGATAGCCCCCTGTAGATATAGCCCACCCTGTATATAGTGCTCCACAGATAGCCAACCCCAGTATATAGCCCCCCTGTAGATAAATCGCCCAACTCAATGGGCATTATCTACAGACGGCACTGTGGCATTATCTACAGACGGCACTGTGGCATTATCTACAGAGGGCACTGTGGCATTATCTACAGAGGGCACTGTGGCATTATCTACAGAGGGCACTGTGGCATTATCTACAGAGGGCACTGTGGCATTATCTACAGAGGGCACTGTGGCATTATCTACAGAGGGCACTGTGGCATTATCTACAGAGGGCACTGTGGCATTATCTACAGAGGGCACTGTGGCATTATCTACAGAGGGCACTGTGGCATTATCTACAGAGGGCACTGTGGCATTATCTACAGAGGGCACTGTGGCATTATCTACATAGGGCACTGTGGCATTATCTACAGAGGGCACTGTGGCACGGTCTAAAAAGGGACTGCCCAATGTTGACATGTGTCTGCCAAACGCTGCCAACTGAGCCGCCGGACTGCATTTAGCGACACAAACTGGAAAACTTATCTTTGCCCATCACTTCTGCAGCCATTTCCAGCCCCTATAGAAACACACAAATTTAGACACCAAGGCCCAGGACCATACATTAAAGGGGTGGTGCGGGCACAGACCGTTTTTTATACTGATGACCTATCCACGTGCCTGGACAACCCCTTTTACTCATTCTAATAAAATTGGATCACAGACTAGATTATAGAATACCGTATATGTCGGCGTATAAGACGACTGGGCGTATAAGACGACCCCCAACTTTTACCCTTAAAATATAGAATTTAAGATATACTCACCATTTCGTGCAGGAGCGCTTCACTATGGCCATCGGCGGCAGGACCCAGGACTCTGTCTCTTTGAACTCGCGCATGCGCAGATAGGCGAGGTACATGATGGGGTTAATTACTATTAATGTGAGGAACATGGAGGGTAAATTCATCGCACCTCGCGCCTCACATTAATAAGTGAATGAAAGCCGTGTTTATTTCATTTTTTTACAGCGTACACATCATAAATGATGCAAAAACATTGTTGTCCGCGCCATTACTGAATGTGTGTATTTTATGTATTGAGACTTATTTTAATGTTTATTGTAAAAAAGGTGAAGGTGTATTTTTTTTAAAATGTAACCATACTTTGTTTTTACTTTATTTTTAAACTTTAATGTACTGACATATATCAGATATGTGCCAGTACATTAGCCTGTGGACGGATAGCACACAGGCAGTTGTTAGGACATACTTGGGTATATCCTAACAACAAGAGATATGGTCAGACAGCCCTGGGGTCCGTCAATAGACCCTGGGCTGTCTGCCCATATATGGTATGGCCCTCGATCGCGTCACAGGAATTCCCTGTGACGCGATCCAGGGGCATCCCCCCTTCTCACTTTCCCCTGAATGCTGCAGTCAGCTGTGATCGCAGCATTCACGGGAATAACGGCGGAGATGAGAGGTTCTCTGATCTCCGGCGTTATAGAGCGGGGCTGCGGCTGTGTAACACAGTCATTGCCCCGCTCCTGACAGGAAGTGCGCGCGCGGTCAGCATGAGGAGATGCGGCCGGCGCTGCACTAATGAGCGGCAGTTCAGGCACTGAAGACAACATGGGGGTGCTTTGTAGCGCGCCCGCCATGTTCTGTCTTCAGTGCCGCAGATCATTAGTGCAGCGCCGGCCGCATCACATGATGCTGACCCCGCGCGCATATGTCAGGACTCAGGAGCGGGGCTGTGGCTGAATTACACAGCCGCAGCCCCGCTCTCATAGTCATGTGTACTATACTGAGCTGTGCGGCTGCAACGTGCATCCCTAATATCCGACAATATCCGGCATATAAGACGACCCCACACTTTTGACATTTTTTTAAGGGTGTAGAAAGTCGTCTTGTACGCCGATATATACGGTACCTACAGACCCCAGACCTTCTAAGCTATTGCAGTCCCCAGACCAGACCCCCTAAACAAATACAGACCCCCATCACAAGCACCCTGAATAAATACAGACCTCAGAGCGGACCCCTAAATACGGACACCAGACCTGACCCCCTACACTAATAATAACCCCAGACCTGACTCCCTTAATACAGACCTCAGACCAGACCCCCTAAACTAATACAGACCCCTAAATAAAAACCCCAAAACTAATACAGACCCCTAAATACAGACCCCATAAACAAATACAGATCACACCCCCAAATACAGACCCCCTAAATACCGACACAGACCTCAAACTAAAACAGACCCCCTAAATACAGACCCCAGATCACTTAAACTAACACAGACCCCTAAATATACAGACCCTAAATCCCTTAATCTGATACAGACCCCAGACCAGACCCCCTAAATACAGACCCCATAAACTAATAGACACCAAACCTCCTAAATACAGTCCCCAAACCAGGCCCCCTAAATACAGACCCCACACCAGACCCTCTAAATACAGACCCCACAGCAGACCCCCTAAATACAGACCCCACACCAGACCCCCTAAATACAGACCCCACACCAGACCCCTAAATACAGACCCCACACCAGACCCTCTAAATACAGACCCCACACCAGACCCCCTAAATACAGACCCCACACCAGACCCCCTAAATACAGACCCCACACCAGACCCCTAAATACAGTCCCCACACCAGACCCCTAAATACAGTCCCATTAAACAAATCAATCCCCTTATACTTACATAGTCTGTCTTCTCTGTGGAGTCGCTGCTGCTGGAAGTCCTGCGGTCATGTGACCAGCAGGTCTCTAAGCAATAGTAAGAACTTCAGAGATGAGGTCATGTGACCAGCAGGTCTCTAAGCAATAGTAAGAACTTCAGAGATGAGGTCATGTGACCGACCAACAGGTCTCTAAGCAATAGTAAGAACTTCAGAGATGAGGTCATGTGACCAGCAGGTCTCTAAGCAATAGTAAGAACTTCAGAGATGAGGTCATGTGACCAGCAGGTCTCTAAGCAATAGTAAGAACTTCAGAGATGAGGTCATGTGACCAGCAGGTCTCTAAGCAATAGTAAGAACTTCAGAGATGAGGTCATGTGGCCAGCAGGTCTCTAAGCAATAGTAAGAACTTCAGAGATGAGGTCATGTGACCAGCAGGTCCCTAAGCAATAGTAAGAACTTCAGAGATGAGGTCATGTGACCTTATGTCTAAAGGTCCTTTTGCAGGACATACACAATGCAGTTTTATCGCGTTTTTTTGCCGCGATTTGCGGCAAAATCGCGACAAAACTACAATGTACCATGATAATCCGCCATTGATGGCCGGGCACACGCCCCCCCCCCCTGCCATCCCCAGCTACGCTGCTGATTACACCCTGTAGTAAAAAAAACGCTTCGTGAAATAAAAAGTTCATGTCACTTCTTGAGTCCTTTTTGGAGCCGTTTTTCATTGTGTCAATAAAAAAACAGCTTAAAAAAAAAAAACGCATCAAAAACTTTTGCTTAAGAAGCAGCTGAAAATCAGAGGCCGTTTTCACTTAAAAACATCCGCATTTTACAGCCGATTTTACTTTAGCGTGTGAACATACCCTCAGCGTAAACACTGTTGATTTTCGAAAACTGATTTAATTGCGTATTATAGTAACCGCAGAGTGGATGAAATTTGAACAAATATGCTGAGAAACCGTTTCATAAATTGACCTGCGGTGCGTTTTTTTAATCCGCATCCTGTCACTTTATGCTGCGGAATCGCTGCTCTTCTCTTTCAGGTTTTTTCCATTGAATTTAATGGGGGGTAAAACTCGCAATAAATAGGCAAATGTTGTGATTTTTGCAATGGAAAAGCTGCGATTCCGCCTGCCAAAATCACGAATCCGAAAAAAGTGTTTATTTTTCTAGCAGTATTTCCGCAGTGGAGATTCCAAACGAAAAACTGCACCACAATTCTGTGCAGTTTTTCTGGTGAAATTCCCTGCGGCTCCCATGACGGATACGCTGTGTACTTTTACGCAGCGTATCCCCCCTGTGTGCCCTTACCCTATACGTTACATACATCCACTATTCAGGAGGGGAGGCCTCGCAGCAATTCATTAATAATGTGAGAGGCCAATGTGGTTACTGTTGTGATACCGCCATAAATAGGGAAACCGCCGCTTATCTTCTATCAATCACATTATCTCACCCGTCCAGTATGATGAAGACACTAACAGAACATTAAAACGTGGATACTGGGCGAGTCTTTATCTTTACAATTAACTCGCTGACAGGAATAAAAAGACTTAAAGCGCTGCCGTTTCAAAGAAACCAAATCACCCCATAAGGCCCCATGCACATGACCGTATTTTTGTCCACCCGTAAATACTGGCATAAATACGGGTCCTTGGTCACACGTATTCGACCCGTATTTCACCCGTATTTACGGGCACGTTTTTGGCTGCAAAATTGCACTGCAGTAATCGGCAGCCCCTTCTCTCTATCAGTGCAGGATAGAGAGAAGGGACAGCCCTTTCCGTAATAAAAGTAAAAGACATTCATACTTACCCGGCCGTTGTCTTGGTGACGCGTCCCTCTCTTGACATCTAGTCCGACCTCCCTGGATGACGCGGCAGTCCATGTGACCGCTGCAGCCAGTGATTGGCCTGTGATTGGCTGCAGCCGTCACTTGGACTGAAACGTAATCCCGGGAGGCCGGACTGGAGGAAGAAGCAGGGAGTTATGGGTAAGTATGAACTTCTATTTTTTTTACAGGCTGATGTATATTGTGATCGGATGTCACTGTCCAGGGTGCTGAAACAGTTACTGCCGATCGTTTAACTCTTTCAGCACCCTGGACAGTGACTATTTACTGACGTCGCCTAGCAACGCTCCCGTAATTACGGGTGCACACACGTAGTCACCCGTAATTACGGGAGCCCCATAGACTTCTATTGGCTGCCCGTGCCGTAATTACGGCCTGAAATAGGACATGTTCTATCTTTTTCAACAGCACGGGCACCTTCCCGTAAGCATACGGGGAGGTACCCGTGACCAATAGAAGTCTATGGGCCCGTAATTACGGGAGTTTTTACGGTCATGTGCATGGGGCCTAAATCTGTAATGTCAATATTTTTCTGTTTGAGATGGAATAAATCATTTCCTTTCCATACACATTTATGTGTGTGTGTGTGTGTGTGTGTGTGTATATATATATATGTGTGTGTGTGTGTGTGTGTGTGTGTGTGTATGTGTGTGTGTGTGTGTGTGTATGTGTGTGTGTGTGTGTGTGTGTGTGTGTATATATATATATATATATATATATATATATATATATAAAAGCAGAGGATTGGAGCAGCACTGTGAACAAATGCCTGACTAGGCTGGTGCAAAGCTTCAAAAATAAAGGCGTGACCTCTCCTTATGTGTTAGATATCCAAAAAAGAGAACGTGAAGCAGCACTCAAATAAAGTGACTTGAAAATGCCTTCATAGAGGAGGTGAAACGTTGTGGTTCCATGTTGGATGAATAAATTCACTTTATTTGAGTGCTGCTTCACGTTCTCTTTTTTGGATATATATATATAAAATGTATAACATATAACCGCTTGTTGCTTTATTAAAACAAACACAAAAACTGTCATTGGTTTGGTCCGAGCCTACCCTTGTAGTTTACCTAGTGGTACAAACCAGTTGGCAGCTTCTGATTGGACGCTTTGAATGATCCCATCCTCAGAGCTCCTCTGCACCAGCCGTCTCCATAGAACTGCAGGTGTCAGTTGAGCGGATAATAGACAGTGAGAGACTTGAGATCTGTGTAAGAGACGATGTTTAGGGACGGTCTTAGGTGTGTGTGACCTGTACGAGTGCACGGGGCGCTGCACCCTCCCAGCATGTAGGGGGCACCACTGGGCTCTGCCCCTATTCTGTCCTCTCCTCCTCGTTACACACACGGAGGAAACAAGAGCCGAGGAGCAAGAGCAGAGGAGGAAGCTCCGTCACAGCCCGTCCTGCAAGAAACCTGTGATCCTGTCAGCAAGAAGAGATGTAAGTGTCTATGTGTGTGTATGTGACTCTGTGTTCGTGTGTGTATATGTTCCAGTATGTGTGTGTGTGTGTGTATATATGTGTATATATGTCTCTATGTTAGTGTGTATATATGTGTGCCTCTGTGTGTGTATATATGTGTGGGTATAGTTATCAGAGTGTGATATCTGTGGTGTTACATAGGACTGCAGGTGACATCTACTACATTATCTGTAATCAGAGAGTTATCACTGTGTTATCTGTAGTGTTACATAGGACTGCAGGTGACATCTATTACATTATCTGCACAGTGTATATATGGGTATGTATGTGAATGTGTGTTTGTGTTTGTATATATGTTCCTGTGTGTGTGTCTGTGTGTGTGTGTATATATTCCAGAATGTGTATATATATATATATATATTTGCCTGTTTGTCTAAATATGCCCCTCTATGTATGTGCAGTATCTATGTTCCTGTGTGTGTGTGTGTGTGTGTGTGTCTGTGTGTGTGTGTGTATATATTCCAGAATGTGTATATATATATATTTGCCTGTTTGTCTAAATATGTCCCTCTATGTATGTGCAGTATATATGTTCCTGTGTGTGTCTATATATGTGGTTAATTTTTGGTTTGTGGAGGGCGGCAATAGAGAATCCCGCACAGGGCGCCATCCAACCTAAGGCCGGCCCTGACGGTGTTTATATATAAGTGAGCGCAAATATGGCAGCTAAGAGCTTTTATAATGTGACATCTAGTCATGAAATCCATGAAATCTGGACAGAACCGGAGGAAAGTCTCTCAGCTTATGTGAAGCAGTAAATGACTCTACAACTTGTAATGTTTATACAAGGACCTTCCCAAGAAACGTTCCTCATCCTCTGTTGTAATATTATACAATGAGCGGACCTGACGTTCTATCTGGTAATGATTGTTACTTCACGGTCCAGTCACTAGTACAGCTGTAAGGAAGGCGAGGACTACAGGCAGGAGAAGAACACAGAGACATAAGACACTAAGGGGGGGCATTTATCAACTCTTCTACGCCAGGCGTAGAAAAGTCGCAAAAGGGATTAAAAGTCGCATTTTTGATGCAAATTGCAATTTTTGCCCTTTTTTTGCGCCACTTTCCACACTTTTGTAGAAATGGGGCGTGGTCGAGGGGAAAGGGGCGTGGCCACTGAGCCAACAAATTTATTAGGATTATCCCAGAAAAGTGGCATAAATTATAGTGGAAATCTACGCCAGCTCCTCGCTAATGTATATTTCACTCCATGGGGCATAGCAAGGTAGAGGCCCGCGCTGGACCTCGCAGATCTGGCACAGTTTAGAATTTTCTGTAAAAGCAGAATGAGCCATTACAGAAGAGAGAAAGCAGAATACATTGGGACCCTAAAGAGGTCAGGAGCTTTAAATTGTTTGGGTTTTCCGGAAAAAATCATCTTCTGTGCGTGAATATAACCTTAAAGAACCAGTTCCTGTTTAACCCTTTAACTGCTTCCCGCAAAATGTTGTGTCAGATATGTCATAGTGCGAGGAGTGATGTATGGAGCGCTCACGCACTGTGCGTGCACCATACGCTGCAGCTGTCAGCTGTGTATTACAGATGACACCCGGGACTAACGGCCAGAAACAGTGATCGCGCTGATTTCTGGCTGTTTAACCCCTCAAATGCTGTGGTCAATCACGACGGCAGCATCTGAGGTGTTAAAAAGAGGGGGCGGCCCCCTCTGACAGCTTGTCACCCCCACCCGCAATGAGATCGCAGGGTCACTATGGTTGTCATGGCAGCCCAGGGCCTAATGAAGGCCCCCAAGACTGCCTTCACTCTGCCTCTCCTAAGCCCTGCATGTGGCAGGGCTTAAAGTGTAGCTAAACGTTTAAGAAACTTCTGACATGTCATAGTGACATGTCAGAAGTTTTGATTGGTGGGGGTCCGAGCACTGAGACCCCCACTAATCGCTAGAATGAAGCAGCTGAAGTTCTCGTGTGAGCGCTCAGCCGCTTCGTGTCTGTTCGGCTTTTTCCGGAAACCAGTGTATCGGAGAACGTCTAAGAGCCCGTACTGAGCGCTTCAGCTCCGTACTTTTAGCGATAGGTGGGGTCTCAGTGCTTGGACCTCCACCAATCAAAACTTCTGACATGTCACTATGACATGTCAGAAGTCTGTTAAACGTTTAGCTGCACTTTAACAGAAGCCTGTGGAAATGACAATATACTGCAATACATTAGTATTGCAGTGTATTGTGCCAGCGATCTAACAATCGCTGCTTCATGTCCCCTAGCAAAAAAAAGGGAAATATCGTTTTTAGTAAGGAAAAAAGAACAAATTAAAAGTAAAAAAAAAAACACCTTTTCCCAGTTTTCCTCTAAAGTAATGTAAAAAATAAAAAAAAGTTAACAAAATTGGTATAGCTGTTTCTGAACTATTAAAATATAGCGTTATTTAACGCGCATGGTGAACCCAAAAATATTTAAAACCCCAAAATTGCTGTTTTTTGGTCAACTTAGCTCTTGAAAAAAATGTAATAAAAAGTGATCAAAAAATTGCATGTACCAAAAAATGGTACCTATAAAAACTAGAGCTCGTCCCACAAAAAATACGCATCACACCGCTCAATCGATGGAAAAATAAAAACCGTATGGCTCTTAGAATGTGGCTACACCAATAAAAAAATGTTACCAAAAAGTTTTTTTTCTTTGAAAGTAGTGTAATTTAAGAAAACCTATATAAATTGGTATCTCCGCAATCGTATTGAGCCACAGCATGTAGTTCCGTTTTCATTTTTACGAAACCCAAAAAGCCATGAAGGGATCGCAGTTTTTTCCAATTTCAGCACGCAAATAATATTTTTTCCGTTTACCAGTGCATTGTATGGTACTTTAGATGCTACTAATAGAAACTACGACGCCTCCCGTAAAAAATAAGCCCTCAAAGTCTATTAAAATGGCTTCGGCCTGAAGAGGTTATACAAGCCATTTTTCATTTGTCACTCACCTTCCTAGAGTCATAACTTTTTTATTTTTACGTCAATGGAGTGGTGTGTGAAGGATTATTTTTTTGCGAGAGGAGTTGTAGTTTTTTGGGCACCATTTAAAGTACCATGTAATGGTTGAATTTGAGAAAACTGAGCTTCCTCCATGGTTTTTGGGTTTAGTTTTTACTGTACACACTTACCTTCTCTTAAGGTGTTATGGAATAAATATATGTATAATGTATCTGGGACCTCAATGAGTGCAATGCTGAAGAGAAAACATGTATTAGAATATATTCTGGGAAAGGTAATGGAATGGGTTTGCAGACATTCTTTAGATAGTAGAAATTGGGGCCCTACAAGTACTTACCAGACACGAAGGAGTCTGTTTGATGTTTGTTGTTTGATGTTTGTTGTTTGATGTTTGTTGTTTGATGCTTGTTATTCGAGTTCTGTGCATACAGCCAAGATAAGATAAGGACCAGGCACCAGATTAACAACTAGAGATAAGAACAATGTACATTGTGACATAAATCACAAGGGAAGAAACCACAAGAATGTAAATGATTAATGTGTGTCTGCACGTAGTCATGTGATATTTTTACTATATAAACTCTGTGTCTCTGCAAATAAAGTCAGAAGGATTTTTACCTTGAGAAACGTCTCAGTGTATCTGTTGCTTCTCCGAGCTCGCCCCCCCCCACCTGATTTGAACCTGCATGGAGATCAAGGCGTAACGTGACCTCATTGCGATCACAGAAATTGGCGCCCGAACAGGGACTTGACCAGAAGGACGGCACCCCACCTAGGGGATCTCCCGGGACTTGAATGGCGACCACCCGGACGAAGGAACGTGCAGACCACTGCTGCAGCAAGGTAAGAAGACTTAATTCTTACAAACTCTGCTCTGCACCTTCCTGTCTGGTAGGTCACCTTCCCGGTAGTACTCCTGAGGAATAGAGGGGCCACATGAGGGTATTTTTAGTGTAAAAATCTGGTCAAGTCTATATGTAATCCTACCCTCAGGATAAAGTGCCTGATCTCCATGACAGTATTTGTATGAATGTTGTAGAAACCCAGTTTTGTGTCACAAATGCATTTTAGAATAAGGAAATTGTTTTTGGAAAAAAACTTCCGATAATCCGGCAAATTACCAAAAACATGTGTACATGCTTCAGGTGACTACGGGGATTATGATAGGCTAAATTTTAGCCCGAAAATCGAAAATTTTGTGCAATCTGATAATCTGGCAAAATACCGAAAATGTGTGTACAGCATTGAGGTACTTGCGGGGATTATCATGCACTGATTTTCAGCTCAAAATTCCAGAATTTTCTGCAATCCGATAATCCGGCATGTCAAATGAACAGCTTGATTTTACGTTTTCCTTATTATTTGGATCAGGAATATTTGTCATATTACTGTTATGGTGTGGAGGATATCTCTTTGAGTGGTGTTTAAAGTGAATAAGAAGAAAGTAAGCTAGTTATAAAAGGAATTTAATTCTCTGGCCAGAGTAGAAGGTTTAAAAGGGTTTTGAGGGGATAAGTAACTGTATAAAATAGGTGAGAAAGGTAGTGTGGGACTTTCCCTAACAGCCAATAGCCATAGTGTTTGTTAGTGAAGATAAAAACTGAGAGAGAAGGGTAAGAGTCCCCTCCATCATAGCAGGGCTATGGGAAACAGTCACGGCAAACGAGAGTTTGAGGTATGGCATATGGGTGAGCAAGCACCTGTTAAAAGGGTGTAAGCTTACTAGGGGATCGTAAATCCAGAAATTCACCTATCAGGAAAACTACCCCCTACATAACTTAGGGTCTGCCTATAGGCGACCACTTATAACTAGACAATGGGGAACTGGTGTCCCTATTAAGTACGGAGACTAGAAACTGTCTAAAACAGATGAGAATGGAATTCGTCTGTCAGCTAGAATCTGTAATAAGAGTAAGTACGGAAACTAGAAACTGTATAAAACAGATGAGAATGGAATTCATCTGTCAGTAGCTAGAATCTGTAACAAGAGTACGAGATGAGCACCCCAAAGGACAAACCGCCAAACAGGTAGTAGCAGAAAGAGAAGGTAAAAAGGCAACGCAGGGAACAAATAAATAAATAAATACAAGAAAAAATAATAATTAATGAAAGCATGTGGTCTAGAATCCCATGGAAGGTTAGACGCAGGAAAATGGAATGAATGTTGTGACACAAAACGTGGATGGCTGAAAGATGAAAAGTGTCAGAGGAAATTCATATTTTATAAAGTAAAGTTTAAAGCAAAGGAAGTGATAGAAGTAGTAGCTGTTTTAAAGTTGCAAGTGACCTTATAGTAAATTCCCATATGGTATAATTTAGAATCAACTAGTGTGATAAGAGAAGGGGGAGGTGGAGAACAGCTGCTGGTGAGATAAGAAATGTAATCTTGTTCTTGAAATGAATGGACACAACATTAAATGCTGATATAGATATTTTGTATGACTTTGTGTCATTTTGTAGATTGAATCAGGAAAAGTGATAAATGTAATAATGTATAAGCAGTCCTTCACAGCCAAACCACCAGACACCTCTGTCTTATATGATGAGACCCTTGATCCTGTCATACATTCTGCACAGAGTGCAGAGTTGCTTGCCCTGATCAAGGCATGAAAACTGGCAGAGGGAAAAAGAGGAGGGCGGCTCCAAGCCGCAGATTGGGCAAAAGGTATTCTGGAGAACAAAGGGAAGTTGGAAGGTAGAAAGTTGATGAAAAGTGCTTTAGAGGGATTTGCAGAAGAGGAAGTTAGGCGTCCGTACCTCATGTTGAGTGTGTCCTCATTGTTGGTGGGAAACCCCCTGCGCACTGTTTCCAATGGGAGAGGCTGCCCCCCCTGCCCCTGATGTGGCCACGCCCGGCCCAACCAAATCAGTATGAAATAATCACCTTGTTAATTTTGTCATTTGTAGTGTCTTTTCTATTTACAGAAGTTCCAGTTTTAGTTCACTGATGAAACAACACGTCATCATAATATAGAGATGGTGGCCGACAGATTGTACTGATAAATATTAACGTAGATAATTCCTGTACAATGGTGTGATGAATGATTGCAGATACGTATGTTGTTTTGCCGGCATTGAAAGTGTTAAGATTGTGAGAAGTTGTGAGAAATGAGTTTGTGACCCCCCTCCCTCCCCTGTAGTGTGCTGTGTTTGGGAGGAGGAGGAGGGGGGCTGACTGGGTGCAGTCTGCAGGGCTGATGAGACAAAGGGATCTCAATATGCACTGCTGAGAGATATATATATCAGTGATGTCTACAAACCGAAATACATTTCTTCTCTTTTGCGCAAGCGCTGTTGGTTATAAAAGTTACGATATTTATGTGTTATGATGTGATCAGATTTCATGTGTTTTGATGTTAATTCAGATGTATTAAACTACAGATACTGTGAGACACGGGGGTTTTGAAAATGTATGTGCCCCCACCGTTATACTGTTTATTGGTTTGCAGTAATTAATGTTATCAGAGATAATATTTTCTGTTTTATTGAATAACTAACTACAATTGTTCTATTTTTGATTTCACACATGAGTTATGTCATTGTAAAGATAACATGTTTGTCAGGAAAAAGTCATTTTTGTTTCAGGCTGTTGTACATTACAAGGGGTTAAATTAGTGTTATGTTGAGATGTAGTTTTGAACTCTGCTACATTACTCTCGCAGAGCCCACAAAGGGGGGAAGGGTGAAGGAACTGATCAGGTACAATTTTGGTTTATGTGTAAGAGACCATCCCCCTCCAGCAAAGTTACACAGGAGGCGATGTGACATCACTCACACGAGTTTTTATGGATTTAGATGAGGGAGAAGGCAAAACAAAACTTGTCTGGACATTGTTAATTTGATGAAAAGTTTTTGGGAATGTTTTATTTTTTATTTGTTTTAATCAAGTATTTGCAGAACCTGATAAAAGTGAGATTCTCAAAGTATTTTGGATTATCAGCTGAATGAGGAGGAGTTGTGTTTGGTGGCGGCTTGTGACACCAATCCATGGAGTACCTCTACGCAATCATATACTTTGTACTGGACTGAACAAAATGGACATGACACTGCGGTTCTCACACAAAGTCATGGACCACAGCAGCGCCCGGTAGCATGTTATTCAGCTAGGCTAGACCCTGTGGCCCGAGGTTCCCCATCATGTGTGAGAGCTATCATTGCTGTAAATTCAATGTTAAACAAGGCCTCAGATTTGGTCCTGGCATTTCCACCACATGATATTACTGCTATTCTAACTCAAGTACAACCTAAGCATTTGTCAACTGCAAGACATTTGAGATTAACCTGTGCGCTCCTTCTCCCTGAGCAGGTCACACTCCATAGCTGTGCTACATTGAACCCAGCTACCTTACTGCCTTTGGAGCAAGGGGGAGAAGAGGTAGGTAAAGTATGGTCACAATTTTTGCCTGAAACTGATGAACATGATTGTATGGCCCTTATGGCCCAGGAAACAGTGGGGTTCGCACATGTAAAAGATACCCCACTCCAAAACCCAGACCCAATACTCTTTGTGGATGGTTCAAGGTATTGTGTAGAAGGATCTTTTCTTACAGGATATGCAGTAACCACCGAAGATGTAGTCCTAGAAGCAGCCTCCTTACCAGCGTCCCGCTCAGCACAAGAAGCGGAGCTTAAGGCCTTGGCAGCAGCATGCCAACATGCAGAAGGAAAGACAGCAAATATATACACTGACTCTCGATATGCTTTTGGGATTGCACACGATTATGGCCCCATATGGAGGGCAAGACAATTTTTGACCTCTGCAGGTACACCTGTAAAGAATGCAGACTTTGTAAAATACTTGATGGAGACCCTGATGTTACCCACAGAAGTAGCAGTAGTAAACATTAAAAGCTCACACCAAGGTGAGTTCACCAGAGACAAAAGGAAATGCTTTGGCAGACCAAGCCGCAAAAGCAAGCAGCACAGAAGCTACCCGTGTTAGCAGCCGTATGTCAGATAAAAGATCCAGAGGAAACAAGACCAGCTGTAAGCCCGGAACTACTGCAAAAACTTCAAGGACAAGCAACAAAAGAAGAAAAAGACAAGTGGACGGCCCAAGGAGCAACGCTACGAAAAGATGGCCTCTGGCAGTGCCAGAATAAACTGTGCCTGCCTAAGACAATGTTCCCAATGATGGCCCAGATAACACATGGAGAGACACACCAGTCAAAAACGGCAATGATGGACTTGGTAAACAAGGTGTGGTATGCTCCAGGGTTTAGTGTGATGGCCAGCAGTTTTACACAAGGATGCATGATCTGTGCAACACATAATATTGGAAGAACTGTAAAAGTATCACAGAAGCACACACCCAGACCAATTTATCCGTTCCAGAGACTACAGATAGACTATATTCAATTACCAAAAGTCGGTACCTATGAGTATGTGCTTGTTTGTATTGATCTCTTTTCAGGATGGCCAGAAGCTTTTCCAGTAACCAAAGCTACAGCCGTAGCCACAGCAAAGAAACTGATCAACGAGGTGGTGTGCAGATATGGAGTTCCAGAGGTGATCAAGAGCGACAGAGGAACTCATTTTACGGGTGAAATCATGAACCATGTGTTGTCAGCTCTAGGCATAAGTCAAGCCCTACATACACCATACCATCCACAGAGCAGTGGGAAGGTTGAGAGACTAAATGGGACTCTCAAATTGAAAATCCAAAAAGCAATGGTAGAAACCGGGAAACCATGGACCGAGTGTCTACCATTAGCCTTGTTCTCAGTAAGATACACGCCCACAAAAAGAACAGGTCTCAGCCCATATGAGATCTTATTTGGGTCGGCTCCCAGATTAGGATGTTATTTTCCACAGGTGCTCCAAATGCAGTATGGTAGACTAACAGATTATGTATAAACGCTGAACAAACAATTGACCAAGGTGTATGCACAAGTCTTTGCTTCCATTCCAGGTCCTGATTCAGTTGAAGGGACGTATAAGCTAGAACCAGGAGATTGGGTCGTTGTCAAAAGACACGTGAGGAAAAGTCTAGACCCAAGATTTGACGGACCGTTTCAAGTCCTTTTCAAGTTTTACTCGTTACAAGCACCTCAGTGAAGCTCGAAGGAAAGGCAAGCTGGATTCACGCCAGTCATTGTAAAAAGGTTCTTCAGCCAGAAGAATGAAGATCTTTGCGGTTGTTGCGGCGGTTGTTGCGTGTGCTCTTATACAAAAAGGCAGAACTGCTACTCATGTACACGTAATCAGTACAGAATCACTGGAACAGTTCAGGACAGGGTGGGCGAATGCCACAGTGGATAGAAAGCAGGGTAACTACACCTGTAAGGCCAATGCCCCGTGTTATACTACAAATGTGACTACAACCGAAGGGACTTGGAAAAAAGGACCACATGGAGGGACTGTGTACCTTCACATAGACAAAACAGCCAACATTAGCATACAAGAAGAGACGGCTGTTGTTTTGTTGTTATGAACCAGATTTACAGTATCTACAGAAATATACAACCAGTAAAAATAGAAACGAAATGATAAATAAGATTTATGAAAGATGCAACAAGGAGAGGCTCAACTCTACGATTGTAATAAAAGAAACTGATGGGATGATATTATGTATGAATAATAGCCAAATAAGAAATAGAAGATATTTTGTATTCTTGATAACAATTTTAAGAGATAGTTTTAAGCCACATATAACAGTACAAAGTCTGGAAAGAATCCCACACTCTTGTAAGAGCGCTGTAACCCAACAGCAGAAAAAGAATGTACACTTCAATATTTCCTTCCCTGAATCCCCCAGCTGTCATAGACAAAAAAAAAAGAGAATGGTATGACCCGCTATTAGGAGGGGTAGGAACGGGATTAGGAGTATTGAATGGTATACAGTTAGAAACAGTTATGAACAAATTAAACTCAGTGGGAGACGACACATCTACTGCATTAAGGATAGGTGCCTCATGGTTACCTACTACCTTTGCCATACAACAGAAAGGGTTAGCTATAGATGAACTGTTCCTAAATGTTTTTAATGAAAATATGCTAACCGAATATAGAACATTACAGAATGTATCAACTTTTGTAAATTGGACAGTATGTACGCTTAAAACGATGTGGCAACAAGAACAGATGAATAATTTTAAGAATAAATTGTTTAGTAGTCATGTTAGGCAATGGACAGACATTCTGCCCGTAGGAGAGAGAAATGATACGTGGTTATTGTTACAGCCTGAGTATACTGAGTGTACACCTAGATGGTGTGCAGGAAGACTAATAGCATTTAATGTGAAAAATCCTACTCTATTATGCAAATTTATTGTTATGCCAATGGTAATGATTGATCCGGTGACATTATTAGGACAATATTGGATGCCAGAAATGAAAGGAACACACATAGATTCTCAAAATAAGACAAGGAATATAGATTTGTGCCAATTAACAGAGCAAGGATATGTATGTAATGAGCAGTCAGGGATATATGAACCCTGTCTAATGCAGCACCAGGATAATGTATGCGCACTCACTATAATCCCACAAGCTAACCTACAGGTTTATATTGAAGTAGGTCCACAGCATGTATGCTTAATAACTAACAACAAGCAGACCCTTAGCCAGTTTAATCTCATAGGACCATTTTCAGGATGTCTATACAATGTGACGCATTTGACTTGGGGGAACCAAACTATAGTGTTCCTGCCTACTTTAGAAGAAATAATGTCCACTGTATGGGTACCTGAACCTTTGCCCTATGGAAATTTTAGTTTGCCACTGGAAGAGTTAAAACAAGTGTTACAAAAGTCTAAAGACGTAAAGAAATTGATAGCAGCCCATAATGTAACTCTAAGTAAAGTGAAAGTATTGGCTACAATAGCAGCTAGGGAAGTAATAAATTTATCGTCAGCAATAAAAGATGCCAGTGCCCATCACTGGTATGACGTTTTTACAGGATTTTCCCCCACTGCCACTAAGATACTGCATGTGTTATTCCAACCCTTGATATGTTTCATAATATTGTTTATATTGCTTACATGTTTCAATTGTTATGCATTTTGCAAAATAAGGGAAGCATTCAATCAGAGGCCTATACATTATGATGAAAGAGTGTTGTGAGATTACCCCACCTACATACCTGTGTGAATCAAGTGAAGAAATGGATCGAAGCCTTGCTATCAGGAGATAGAAGTAGCATTGGAATTTAGGTGTTGGTAAAATCACAAAAGGAGGGATTGTTATGGAATAAATATATGTATAATGTATCTGGGACCTCAATGAGTGCAATGCTGAAGAGAAAACATGTATTAGAATATATTCTGGGAAAGGTAATGGAATGGGTTTGCAGACATTCTTTAGATAGTAGAAATTGGGGCCCTACAAGTACTTACCAGACACGAAGGAGTCTGTTTGATGTTTGTTGTTTGATGTTTGTTGTTTGATGTTTGTTGTTTGATGTTTGTTGTTTGATGCTTGTTATTCGAGTTCTGTGCATACAGCCAAGATAAGATAAGGACCAGGCACCAGATTAACAACTAGAGATAAGAACAATGTACATTGTGACATAAATCACAAGGGAAGAAACCACAAGAATGTAAATGATTAATGTGTGTCTGCACGTAGTCATGTGATATTTTTACTATATAAACTCTGTGTCTCTGCAAATAAAGTCAGAAGGATTTTTACCTTGAGAAACGTCTCAGTGTATCTGTTGCTTCTCCGAGCTCGCCCCCCCCCACCTGATTTGAACCTGCATGGAGATCAAGGCGTAACGTGACCTCATTGCGATCACAAAGGTAAAAGTAGATTTAACCTCTACTTTTACCATAAAGAGGCTCTGTCACCAGATTTTGCAACCCCTATCTGCTATTGCAGCAGATCGGCGCTGCAATGTAGATAAGAGTAACGTTTTTATTTTTAAAAAATGAGCATTTTTGGCCAAGTTATGACCATTTTTGTATTTATGCAAATGAGGCTTTCTAAAGTCCAACTGGGCGTGTTTAAAGTAAAAGTCCAACTGGGCGTGTATTATGTGTGTTACATCGGGGCGTGTATTATGTGTGTTACATCGGGGCGTGTTTACTACTTTTACTAGCTGGGCGTTCTGACGAGAAGTATCATCCACTTCTCTTCACAACACCCAGCTTCTGGCAGTGCAGACACAGCGTGTTCTCCAGAGATCACGCTGTGTCGTCACTCACTTCCTGCCCCAGGTCCTGCATCGTGTCGGACGAGCGAGGACACATCGGCACCAGAGGCTACAGTTGATTCTGCAGCAGCATCGGCGTTTGCAGGTAAGTCGATGTAGCTACTTACCTGCAAACGCTGATGCTGCTGCAGAATCAACTGTAGCCTCTGGTGCCGGTGTGGCCGACACGATGCAGGACCTGGGGCAGGAAGTGAGTGACGACACAGCGTGATCTCTCGAGAACACGGCTGTGTCTGCACTGCCAGAAGCTGGGTGGTAACGAAGAGAAGTGGATGATGCTGATTCGTCAGCATCATACACTCCCATTCCTAACGCCCAGCTAGTAAAAGAAGTAAACACGCCCAGATGTAACACACAATACACGCCCAGTTGGACTTTAGAAAGCCTCATTTGCATAAATACAAAAATGGTCATAACTTGGCCAAAAATGCTTGTTTTTTAAAAATAAAAACGTTACTGTAATCTACATTGCAGCGCCGATCTGCTGCAATAGCAGATAGGGATTGCAAAATCTGGTGACAGAGCCTCTTTAACCCCTTAACGCCGAAGGACGGATATATCCGTCCTCAGCAGCTGCTAGTTCGCGCAGGAGGACGGATATATCCGTCCTGTGATCGCGTGGGTACTGACAGTTTACCCACGCGATCAGCGGCAGGAGCACGGCTGTTATACACAGCCTGGCTCCTGCTGCAACTGCCGGAATCGAAGCACGCGCCGATTCCGGCAGTTTAACCCATTAAATGCCGCTGTCAACAGTGACAGCGGCATTTAATGTGTTTGACAGAGGGGGGAGCTCCCTCTGTCTCCCGATCGGCGCCCCCGCAAACAAATCGCGGGTCGCCGTCGGGTTTCCATGACAGCCGGGGGTCTAACAAAGACCCCCAGGTCTGTCTTCAGCATCTGCCTGTTAGGCGATGCCGGAGGCATGACCTAACAGGTTGCCTGTCAGTTTTACACTGACAGGCAATAATGCTTTGGTATACGAAGTATACCAAAGCATTATATATGCGATCGCCACATCGCATAGTGAAGTCCCCTGGTGGGACAAAAAAAAAAAAGTAAAACCGTTAAATAAAGTTTGTGAAAAAAAAAATTAAAAAAATTACAGTCAAAGTCAAATAAAACTACTGTTTTGCCCCAAAAAGTGGTTTTATTTAATAAAACGGTCAAAACAAATCACACATACACATATATGGTATCCCCGCGATCGTAACAACTTGACCAATAAAATGAACACATTAATTAAACCGCCGGATGAACGGCGTCCAAAGAAAACGCAAAAAACAACGGCAAAATTCTCTCTTTTCTCCCATTCCCCCCCATAAAAAATAAAATAAAAGTTCATCTGTAAGTCCTATGTACCCCAAAATAGTACTAATGAAAACTACACATTGTCCCGCAAAAATCAAGCCCACGTACGGCCACATAGACGGAAAAATAAAAAAATGACGGCTCTTAGAATGCGGCGATGCAAAAACAAGTAATTTTTTTCTAAAAGGCTTTTTATTGTGCAAACGTAGAAAAAACATATAAAACCTTTACATATTTGGTATCCCCGTAATCGTGCCGACCCATAGAATAAAGTTAACATGTTATTTACGCTGCATAGTAAACAGCGTAAATTTATAACGTGAAAATTAATGCTGGAATAGCTGCTTATTTTCAATTCTCTCCTAAAATAAAGTTAATAAAAGTTAATCAATATGTTATAAGCATCTAAAAATGGTACAATTACAAAATACAACTCGTCCCGCAAAAAACAAGCCCTTATACGGCTATGTCGACGGAATAAAAAAAGAGTTACGACTCTTGGAATGCGACCGTGGAAAAACAAAAAATAATCCTTGGTCATTAACGTGCAAAATGGCCCGGTCATTAAGGGGTTAAAGGGGTTGTCCGAGATACCAAAATTTTTTCAAAAACTGTGTCATACATTACCCCTTATACAGACAACATAAATAAAGCATTATTTAAAAAAAACTTCTACTTCGCACATTTCTGCTTTGAGTTTAGCACGGTTTGTTTACATGCAGTTCAGCTCTGGTTTGTTGATCTTTCCTTGTGAGGAAACTTTTTCCCCGTGCACGCTCCTTGCAGGCTGCAATGAGCGTGCACGTACCTTCCAAGAGTTCACGTGAGCTGTCCCTGCTCCTCCCCGCTGACATCCTTCACTGGACTTGTCTTCTTGCTGACATTCTTGAAGGATGGTGACCGTTCTCCCCCCATTATGTTTTCACATTTATGTTTTCTTTCTCTTTTCAGGTCTATAAACCTCTTCGTGTCTCCCTCACCCTCGTCCACCCTCACCCTCGTCCACCCTCACCCTCGCCCACCCTCTTCTATCTCATGTCTCTCTCCACTAAGGCCATGTTCACACAGAGTTTTTTTGCAGGAAGAATATCTGCCTCAAAATTCCGTCTTGAAGTTGGCGGCAGATTTACCTTTCCCTGCACGTTGATTTTTGCGTAATTTTTCCCGGAGTTTTTTTGTGCGCTTTTTGCGGCTTTGTTTGCGTTTTTGTTTGCCGCTTTGTTCGGGTCGTTTTTCGCTTAGTTTATCTTGGCGTTTTTTGCTTGTTTGTTTGCGTCTTTTTTTGCGATGTTTTTTGCTGTGTTTTCCGTTGCGTTTATCGTAGCCTTTATCGCGTCGTTGATCGTTTCTTTTTTTGTGTCGTTGTTTGCGGCTATTTTTGCTGCTTTTTTTCGTTGCGTCTTTCGTGGCGTTTTCCCAGTTGTTTTTCGCGGCGTTCTTTGCCTCTTTGTTTGCGGCTTTTTTCGCGTCTTTTTCGCAGCGTTTTCCGTGGCGTTTATCGTAGCCTTTTTTGCGTCGTTTTTCGCGTCTTTGTTTGCGTCGTTGTTTGCGTTTTTTTTTTTCTGGGTTTTTCGTTGCGTCTTTCGTGGCGTTTTCCCTGTCGTTTTTTGTGGCATTCTTTGCCTCTTTGTTTGCGGCTTTTTTCGTAGCTTTATTTGCGATGTTTTTCGCGGCGTTTATCGTAGCCTTTTTGGCGTTGTTTTTTGTGGCCTTTTTCGCCCGCGGCAATTGAGCGCCGCGGGCATAAAACAACGGGAAATACGCTTTCTCTGCCTCCCATTGAAGTCAATGGGAGGTCAGAGGCGTAAACGCCCGAAGATAGAGCATGTCGCTTCTTTTTCCCGCAAGGCAGTTTTACTGCTCGCGGGAAAAAGACGCCGACGCCTCCCATTGAAATCAATGGTACGCATTTTCGGGCCGTTTTTGACGAGTTTTGCAACGCTGTTTCCGCTTAAAAAAAACTCGTCAAAATACTCTGTGTGAACTTAGCCTAATGCTGCCTCCGTTATTGTACTTCATGTACCATTCCTCCTCCTGCACTTTGTGTTGTGAGGAGGAGTCATTTTATTACATAGATGACACACTACCCCTCCCCCCACCTATACCTAGCGCTATTGTAACTTATCGGAGTAGTGGAATCCCACTATGGTCGGGGATTCCGCTCCTGCACGCTTTGCTTGGACATAGACCTAGGCAGAGACATGAAGCAATCCGTTGTGGACCGGAATCATAGTGGCGCTGTCTACCTAAGGGCGGATTTACACGAACGCCATATACGTCCGTGCAACCCGCGTGTTTTTCACACGTGTGGCACGGACCTATGCAAGTCTATGGAGCAGTGCAGACTGTCATTGATTTTTGCGCAGCGTGATTCCGCTGCGTATAACTCACGACATGTTCTATATTCCGGCGTTTTGCGCGAATCACGCACCCATTGAAGTCAATGGGTGCGTGAAAACCACGCATTGCCACACGGAAGCACCTCCGTGCGAACTGGCTGTTTTGCACAACAGCTGTCAAAAGGATGAATGTAAACAGAAAAGCACCACGTGCTTTTCTGTTTACAAACATCCAAATGGCGTGTCATAATGATGGCGGCTGCGCAAAAACCACGCATATGACGCTGCCTCACGGAGCAGGTAAGTGGCTTTTGCGCAGGCAAAATGCCACGTGTTTTGCCTGCGCAAAAACGCCACGTTGGTCTGAATCAGGCCTTCTACACATTTTTAGGCAAGTTAGTTCAGACATTGATGGGAACTCCGCTGCGGACGATAGGCAGCGGTGCAGAAATTTCAGGCCGCAGCATGCACTGTCTGTTGCGGAGAAGTGGAATGGCACAAAGTATTTCAGCCTTTGCAATGCAAAAACCGAAATCAGTGGCAGGTCCGCTGTGTTTTCTGCAACGTCTGAATTACCTGTCAAAACTGCAAATATTGGTGCAGATTCGTTGCGTACTTTCCCCTAAATCTGCAACAACATTTGAAGCATAAAAACTCTGCCACGTCTGAACGTGCCCTAATAATAACAGCCAGCGCTGTGGCCACCACAGTATTAGCGATGGTCAGCTACTGGATGTTACCCAGGTATGCTATTCCCGGTGCCCCTGGTGGCGGAGGGTAACAGGGTCATAGTGATGGTTAGTGTTCGTCCAGCCCCGTCTTATGCCTCATGCACACTTGCGTGTAAGATTGACGCCCGTGAGAAACGCGTATGAATCGGGTCAGTTTGTGTGCGTTCTGCGTCAGTGTGCTTAGCAAGTGGCATGTGTTATTCACGCACTCAGAAAGGCCATTTTTTTGTTACAACAAATTGCAGCATAAATCACGCAGCAAACACGCTTGTTTGGTTCATGGTTTTCACGCATGCGTCTACTTTAATGTGAGTGTAGGTGCATGATAACGCGCCAATAGAGGACATGCAGTATGTTTCACGCAGCGGACTCTCGCTGCGTGAAAACGGCCCCATTGAAATAAATGGGTCGCGTGTGCTATGCGTGGTTTCGACGATCAGCACACGGACGAGATTCACCCTGGTGTGAATGGGGCCTTAGGCACGATTTACACAAGTGTGAATCACGTCCGTGTGCTGTGCTTTGAAAAAACGCACAACACACGCGACCCGTTTATTTCAATGGGGCCGTTGACACATGCGTGACTTTTCACGCAGCGAGAGTCCGCTGCGTGAAACATACTGCATGTCCTCTATTGGTGCGTTATCACGCACCTACACTCACATTGAAGTCAATGCATGCGTGAAAACCACGCACCGCACACGTGTTTGGTGCGTGATTTACACAGCAATTTGTTGTAAAAAAGAAGAAAAAAATGGGCTGGCTTTGTGAGTGCGTGAATAACACATGACAATCGAAAAGCACACTGATGCATAAGGGCGGATTTACACGAGCGTGTGCGTTTTGCGCACACAAATATGGTGGCGTTTTGCGTGCGCAAAATGCACTTGACCGCTCCGTGTCATGTTCATACGGATGCGCGGCTGCGGTTTTCGCGCAGCCGTCATCATTATGACACTCCGTTTGGATGTTTGTAAACAGAAAAGCACGTGGCGCTTTTCTGTTTACATTCATTATTTTACTGCTGTTGCGCGAATTACGCGCGTCACACGGAAGTGCTTCCATGGGGTGCGCCTGATTTTCACGCACCTATTGACTTCAATGGGTGCGTGATGCTCGAAAAACGCAGAAATATAGAACATGTCGCGAGTTTTACGCAGCGGACTCATGCTGCGTAAAATTCACGGACTGTCTGCACTGCCCCATAGACTAGCATAGGTCCGTGCCACAAGCGTGAATACCACGCGGGTTGCACGGACGTATAGCACGTTCGTGTTAATCCGCCCTAACGCAAACACACGGATGGGATTGACGCAAGTTTTTCACGCGCGGAAAATACACACGCTAGTGTGCATGAAGCCTTACTAATGGACGCTGTTAGACAGTGGCCATTAATAATGAACTAGTAATACATTTTTAAATAAATGAGAAGGACATAGAAAAAATATTGTAATAAAATAACACACACAACACTGGTTAACGATTTTATTACAAATAAAAAAGGTGTCATTGAAGTCGTCCTTGAACTTGATGTAGTACCAAGGACCCAACCTGTAAAAAACACCTAATAACGAAAAAAAAAAAAAGAGGGATGCTTAGATACACTGCTCATGTGTGATACTGTTAGACCATGTATCTAAGCCTACCACAAGGTAGCCTTAGTAACATTACCCAAGCAGACAGTGTCACACATGGGCCATGTATCTAAGAATACCACATGTTAGGCTTAGATACAGGGCCCCAAAACACTAATCTTAGGGTATGTTCACACGGCAGCGTCCGTAACGGACGAAATTAAGGGGCTGTTTTCAGGAGAAAACAGCCCCGTCATTTCAGCCGTAACGGCATGTGCAGGCGCTTGAACGCCGCGTCCATTACGGACGTAACTGTAGCTGGTTTTCCATGTAGTCCATGGAAAACGGCTCCATTTACGTCTGAAGAAGTGACATGACACTTCTTTGGCGCGGGCGTCTATTTACGCGCCGTCTTTTGACAGCGAAGCGTAAATATACGCCTCGTGTGAACAGACAAACGTCAGCCCATTGCTTTCAATGGGCAGATGTTTGCCAACGCTTTCAAGCCGTAGTTTCGGACGTAATTCGGGGGTTAATACGCCCGAATTACGTCCGTAAATAGGTCGTGTGAACATACCCTTATACAGGAATAAAAAGAATGTCATCTGGGGTCCTGTATCTAAGCCTACATTGTGTTAGGCTTAGATACAGGCTCCATGTGTGACACTGTTAGTTAGACCCCGTATCTAAGCCTAACAATGTAGGCTTAGATACAGGACCCCAGAAGATCTTATCCAGTTCAGGACCGGGCTATTTTGCGCCTTCAGGACCAGACACCGTTTAGCCCTTTTTAGCACGTGTTAGTTAAATGGCTATAACGTTTTTATTTGTTGGGCTAACGACGTTATTTTTGCGACGTTTTTTCCGTAGACAATGGAGGTTTATTTTTTTATCGTTTTTATACACACCTTTTTGCCATTTTAGAATTTTCATTCATAAAGTTTGAAAATAATAGTAAAAAAATAAGCTTTTTTACGTTTCAACAATTTTTTTTTTGGTAATAACATAGTTTTACCCTAAAATAGACCTTTTTTTTGTGATCGCCATTGTCTACCGTAAATTTTAATATATTATATGTCTATATTAGGGTAATTGGGTCAGCGCTAGCGTTACAACAATGATTGGCGGGGGGGAACGGTATTTTTTTGGGGTGGGTATTTTATGTGTATTTATTATTTAATTTTTTTTGTACTTTACTATTTTTTTATTATTATGGTCTGTCCCTCAAAGGTCAAAAAAGACCTTTGGGGAACTTTATATATTTTTTTCTTTCTTTTACACCATCTTTTCCACTGTAACTGGAGTTGCACAACAGCCCCAGTTACAGGGGAAATCAGCCCTCTCATAGTGACGATTGTCACTAACTGGGCTGTGCTGGGTCTAGTAAGACCCAGCAGCAGTCTGTCACTAACGGCACCCGGCGATCATGTGACCAGTCACATGATCACCGGGAGGAATAGAGACAGCGCCGCTGCTGCTGCTGTCTCTATTCCTATACACAGCGTTCATTGAACGCTGTGTACAAGTCATCAGAGAAGACAGAAGCAGCGAAAGCTGTTTCTATCTTCTACTCAGGGTCCCCGGCAGTCACTGACAGCCAGAGACCCGACATTCAGCTGCCCGATCACGCGGGCAGCAAGTTAAAACCCGAGCCGTAGAAAGTCTATGGCTCGGGTTTTAAGGACCCGTCCCTGACCGCTGGCCGTAAAAATACAGCCAGCGGTCGGGAACCAGTTGTTAAACAGTTTACTATTATAGGCTCTGCTCCGGGACTCGCCTGACATCGGAGCAGAGCCTATACTAGCGTAGTGCGTCTCCTCCTTGGGCCTGCTCGGTCCTACGGCGCAACGGAGTCCCGCGGGCCGCAGATAACAGCCTCAAGGGCTGCATGCGACCCGTGTGCTGCATCGTATTGTATAATTCCCTATCAAAGCCTACTATGTGTAGGCTTTGATAGGGGAAGAACTAAAAGTACAGATGCCACTGTACCTCTCTAGTCCGCTGCATGGGCGGGCACCCGCAGAAACGACACGTCTCCAGTGACGTGTCGTATCCCATCGGAGGTCTCGCTGGGGCGAGACCATGTGATCGGGATACGACACGACAGTGGAGGAGGAAGAAAGCGTGACATCAGAAGACATGTGATCGGAAGAAAAGAGCTGCCAGAACGGAGAACAGAAGCAAGATTGCACAGGTAAGTATATTATTCAATAGTTAATGTGTGCATTGTGTGTTTAAATTTAAAATAAAAATATATCTCGGACAACCCCTTTAAGATAAGGTAAATATATACAGCCCCAGAACCACGCTCACTACATCTATACAGCACCAGAAGCAAGCTCCGTACATAAATACAGTACCAGAACCAAGCTCAGTATATAAATACAGCTCCAGAACCAAGCTCAGTACATAAATACAACATCAGAACCAAGCTCAGTACATAAATACAGCTCCAGAACCAAGCTCAGTACATACGTACAAAACCTAAACCAAGCTCAATACAAATATACAGCACCAGAACAAACCTCAGTACATATGTACATCATCAGAACCAAGCTCAATACATAAATATAGCACCAGCAAAAATACAGCTCTGTACAGAGATCTTTTAAATATAAATACAATACCAGAACCAAGCTCAGTACAAATATACAGCCCCAGATCCAAGCTCAGTACATATATACAACAGAGCCAAGCTCAGTACATAAATACAGCACCAGAACCAAGCTCAGTACATAACTACAGCACAACCAAGCTCAGTACATAAATACAGCTCCAGAACCAAGCTCAGTACATCAACACAACACCAGAACCAAGCTCATTACATAAATACAAGATCAGAACCAAGCTCAGTACATATACCCTGCCAGAAACAAGCTCAGTACATATATACAGTGCCACAACTAAGCTCAATAAATAAATACAAAACCAGAACCAAGCTCACTACATATATACATCACCAGAACAAAACTCAGTACATATATACAGCACCAGAACAAAACTCAGTACATATATACAGCACCAGAACCAAGCTCAATACATAAATATAGCACCAGCACAAATACAGCTCGGTACAGAGATCATATGCAAATTCAGTTTAACCCTTGCCATATAAGTTTGTTTGACCTTAAACTTCTGCTCCCAATATAGCCAGAACAATGGTTAGGATATGCTGGAAGTTGTTGTTTCACAAAAGAGAACAATACTGTATGATCTGCAGCGAGATAATGGGTGTGACTACAGTACTGATCAGTCACGGAGAATAAACATTTACATTGAGTGACTCACATGTGACGATTCTTTTTCGTTGTTCTTCTCTTTTCTTCTCCATGGGGACCAGACCTCTATGATGACTTCTCCCAGCCACAGCCCATTTCTGCAGAGTTTGCCGGTCAGATTTCCGCACCTATAAACGAAGATAAAATTCTCATGGTGCCACACTCTATGCCCCTGACTATAATAGTACTATACTCCGTGCCTCTGAATATAATACCTGCATACGCTTTCTCCATTAATTAAATTGTGTCAAACACTGTAAAGTAAAACACCACACACACTAACAATGCCCCCTGTAGATAGCGCCAGTGACAATGCCCCCTGTAGATAGCGCCAGTCACAATGCCCTCTGTAAATAATGACCGTCACAATAACCTCTGTGGATAGCACCAGTCACAATACCCTCTGTAAATAGTGCCAGTCACACTGCCCCCTGTAGATCGCGCCAGTCAAAATGTCCCCTGTAGATATTGCCCAGTGTAAATAGAGTGCCCTGTAGATATTGCCCCAATGCTGCCCACAGAAAAAAAAGCCAGTGCAATAGTAATCAGTTGTATCTGCATCCTAAGGACACAGATACAATTGGGTAAAAAGTCCTGTTTCACCCCGGTTCTCTGAACCAGCTGTAATTTTAACAACCAGTTCGGGAAAACCGGGGCAAACTGGTCCCCCTTCAGCCTCGGGACCTGGGCAAGTGCCCACATTGTCCTCATTGTAATCCGCTCCTGCATATATGGCTCTGACACTTCTCGGCATCCACTATGTATGAGCGGCGCTGAAATGATGACGAGATGGAGGGGAGAAGAAGAGCGGTGAGGTGAGTATGTGTTTTTTTATGTTATGGGAGACGTGGGAGGGATGCTATGGTGCATGGTGTGGTCATTGCTGCACAATTTTACCGCACGGCCCAGCAGAAAAATGCAACACATTTATTAAAATGCTTTTGCCTCTTAATAAATGTGTCGCACTTTACGTTCAATTTTTTTTCTATTAAGACTAGTGTATAAAACACCAGTGTTAATAAATTGCCCCCTTTATGATTAGTATCAGCGACTGGTAAGTATCCGGATAGATTGTAGTTGTAGGATCACACGCTGCAGTAACATCTTATTTCATGGATTTCTTACAGACATCGGCGTTATATAGAAATCGATAGCATTTACCAGGAATGTATTCTCACACCTCCTTCTTCTTTTTCAGGTGTCTATTTCCAAGTTCAGAGAATCAAGATGGTGAATGCTCCACAGGTCGGTTCACACGGAAACCGCAATGGAATCAGCGCCAAAAAAATGCCCCAAATCACTTTCCTGGAGCGGTTTCCGCCTCTGACCCCTCATTGAAATCAATGGGTGGCAGAAAAAAACGCGGAACTGATTAATTTGATTAATTTATAGGACTTTGTGGCTGGCGTTGGAGCCGTTTAGGTATTGTGATTGTCATGGGGCAGTTGGGTAAAGGTATGTTTTTAGTCTTGTGTGAGGCTGATAAAGTGTAACTAAACTTTTAACATATCAAAGTGACATAGCAGAAGTTTTGATCAGTGGGGTCTCAGCACTGAGACCACCCCCTGACTGCTACAGCGAAGTGGCAGAAGCGCTTGGGTGAGTGCTGTGCCGCATGGTTTCTGATTGGCTTTCCACGGAAAACTGAGCGAGCGTTGTACGGACTAAATGTAAACTCTGAGTCTGTACACCGTTTGCTCAACTTTCCGAGGGAAGACGATCAGAAACAAAGCAGTACATCGCTCACCCTGCCTCTTCTGCTGCTTCATTTTAGCAATAAGTGGGGGTCTCAGTGCTAGGACTCCCACCGATCAAAACTTCTGACATGTCACTATGTTTAGTAACAATTTAAGGCCCCATGAACATGACTGTAAAAAAACAGAACCGCCTGGTTCTATTGGCCGCAGAAACCTTTCCGTATCGCTACGGATAGCTGTCTGTGCCGTAGAACCGTGCCGTGAATTATGGAGCATGTCCTACTTTTCGTTTTTTATGGGCCGTGCTCCCAGGGCCGCCATCAGGAATTTCAGGGCCCCCTACAGCTAAATTTTCTGGGCCCCCCTACCGTGGCACCGCCTGTTAACGGTACTCCGTCCAGCACCATATCATGGTACCCAGGGCCGCCATCAGGGGGGGTATTATGGGTACTGATGTGAGAGGCCCGGCCAAACCTAATTGAAAGGGGGGCCCGGCAACTGCCGCGACTTGCCTTTGGTAGAAAAAAAAAACAGGCCCCTGCAATGGGGCTTGTTTTTTTCACCAAAAGAATGTCGTGAGCTGCGGGCCCCCCTTTCAATTAGGTTTGGCCGGGCCTCTCACATCAGTACCCATAATACCCCCCCTGATGGCGGCCCTGGGTAGCATGGGGGTCGTCAAACACTGCCGCCCGTGCGACCGATCGCGCGCACCCGCAAACTCCCGCACATGCGCACCCGCGAACTGCGCACCGAATTTTGAGGCAGATTTTGACCTGCCCACACTATCTTGCCGCGTTTTTTGCCCACGGCGATTGAGGACAGCAGACAAAAAACGCAGGGAAAAATGCATTTTCTGCCTCCCATTGATTTCGATGGCAGGTCAGAGGCGGAACCGCGGCAAGAAAGGACGTGCTGCTTTTTCTTTTTTCCGCGACTGGCTCCCATTGATTTCAGATTAAATCAATGGGAGGCGGTTTTGGAAGTTTTTTGGTGCTGATTCTGACGCAGTGTCCGAGTCATTATCAAGGCCCAAAAACTCTGTGAACTGGGCCTTATTGTTAGGGCTTATTCAGACGAACGTGTAATACATCCGTGCAACGTGCGTGATTTTCACGCGCCTCGCACGGACCTGTGTTACTCTATGGGGCCGTGCCGACTGTCAGTGATTTTCACGCAGCGTGTGTCCGTGTGTCCGCTGCGTAAAACTCACGACATGTCCGATATTTGTGCATTGTTCGCGCATCACGCACCCATTGAAGTCAATGGGTGCGTGAAAATCACGCCCAGCACTTCCGCAGCCGTATAAACTATGAATGAAAACCGAAAAGCACCACGAGCTACAAACATACAAACAGAGTGTCATAATGATGGCGGCTGCGCGAAAATCACGCAGCCGCGCATCATACGCTGCTGACACACGGAGCTGTTATGGACCTTTTGCATGCGCAAAACGCCACGCAAAAAGCACACGCTCGTGTAAATCCGGCCTTAGGGTAGGAACACACTAGGTATGAACACTGCGGATTTTATGCAACACATTTTATTGTGGAAAATCCGCAGCGTATCACAGTCGCAGCAGAGTGAAAATCACTGACAGTCGGCACGGCCCCATAGAGTAACATAGGTCCGTGCGAGGCGCGTGAAAATCACGCACGTTGCACGGATGTATTACACGTTCGTCTGAATAAGCCCTAACAATAAGGCCCAGTTCACAGAGTTTTTGGGCCTTGATATTGACTCGGACACTGCGTCAGAATCAGCACCAAAAAACTTCCAAAACCGCCTCCCATTGATTTAATCTGAAATCAATGGGAGCCAGTCGCGGAAAAAATAAAAAGCAGCACGTCCTTTCTTGCCGCGGTTCCGCCTCTGACCTCCCATCGAAATCAATGGGAGGCAGAAAATGCATTTTTCGCTGCGTTTTTTGTCTGCTGTCCTCAATCGCAGCGGGCAAAAAACGCAGCAAAAAACGCGGCAAGATAGTGTGGGCAGGTCAAAATCTGACTCAAAATTCTTTAAGGAATTTTGAGGCAGATTTTTTCGGCCTGCAAAATACTCTGTGTGAACAGGGCCATACATAAACAGCACTTTGAGACACTTTACTCACCGTGTCAGAAGAGCTGCTCCCACTCCAGTCCTCTTCAGGCGATGTCTTCGGTCCAGATGTCGTCCTTGACCTCCAGGCTCCAGAAAATGGCGGGGATCGTAGAACTCCTGCCGCCGCGCAACAACTAGACTCCTCCCCCTCTCCTTACGCAGCTACGCTCTGGAGAAGGAGGAGGAGGCGGAGTCGGACGAGGAGGCGGAGGACGAGGAGGCGGAGTCGGAGGCGGGCCAGCAGGTAAGTAAACTGTGCGCCGCTGTCCCTGTGTGGCTGTCCTTCCCCGTAGATCGGACTTGTGTTGCGGGCGCACCGCCTCCCTCTCAGCGGCGCGCCTGGTCGTTCGCGCGTGGGCACGGTCATGCGCGCGCGGGTGCGAGCTTGCGGTAGTTCACGCGCGCGCGCAAGCGGTGTTTCGCGGCGGTGATGAGAGGGGGCCCGCAGCTCACGACATTGTTTTGGTGAAAAGAACAGGCCCCATTGCAGGGGCCTGTTTTTTTCTACCAAAGGCAAGTCGCGGCAGTTGCCGGGCCCCCCTTTCAATTAAGTTTGGCCGTGCCCCCTACACTAGTACCCCTAATACCCCCATGATGGCGGCCCTGTGTAGCGCGAATCACGCGCGTCACCCGGAAGTGCTTCCGTGTGCCGTGAACGATTTGCACGCACCCAATGACTTCAATGGGTGTGTGCTGCGCGAAACACGGGCAAGTATATGACATGTCGTGAGTTTTACACAGCGCACACACGCTGCGTGAAATTCACTGACAGTCTGAGCGGCCCCATTCACTAACATAAGTCCGTGCGACGTAATAAATATCACGGACGTATAACCCGTTCGTGTGAATAATATTGTCATTTGTAGTGAATTTTCGGTGCACAATCCGCACCAAAAATAGGAGGCAAGTAAGTGGCTTATTCAGATGTCCATGTTCGGTCTGTGATATAAGGACCGTGTATCGGCCATATTTCCCGGACCGACCACAGTTCAGGGAGCGGGGTTTCTAGCATCACAGTTATCTATGATCATAGTCCCTCCCTTACCGTGGGAATACTGTCCCCGGTCCCGTACTGAAAGCATCATTACAGTATGGGACAGTATTCCCGCAGAGAGGCAGGGACTCCCAGCAACACTGATAACTATGATGCTAGGAGTCCATGAATTGTGGTCAGCCTGTGAGATACAGCCGATACACGCTCCGTATGTCACGGACCGAATGCGGCCGTCTGAATAAGGCCTTAGTCTAGTTACACAGTGCGGTGAAATCCCATTTTTTTGCCACAATTTTTGCAAAAAAACGTGACTTGACCGCACTGTGAGAATATAGCCTAACAGCACTTTTCATGTTTTGTATCTTTTTTTTATGCAATTTTCGTAATTGCGGCACAAATCACGCGGTTTTGCCCCGATTTTTATATAATCGCGGCAAAACTGCGCCATTTTTGCCGCGATTACGAAAATCGCGGCAAAAAAGCGCTAGGAAAACGAAAAAATACCAAAAAACTTTTTAACCAACTTTATACAATCTACAAATGGGGTCAGGGGGATGGGAATCAGAATGGATAGGGGAACATACTCCCCAGCCTGCAGGTCCGGTCGGCAGTGTAGAGGAGCTGGGGGGCGGGATCTCCACACGCAGCTTCAGCACATGCTGCATCTTCCCCTCCAGTGAAGCTACAACAGGTATGCAGGGGCTGCGCGAGTGTTGCTAGGGGAGTGTCGCTAGGGGGGTGTCGCTAGGGGGGTGCCGCGGGCATTGCGAGGAGGGCCCGTGAGCGTTGCGAGGGGGGGCCCGTGAGCGTTGCGAGGGGGGGGGGCAACAGTCCGAGGGGGGGGGCGACGGCAGCCCGGCGGGCCCCTTTTACTTCATCCATGTGGCCGGGCCCCTGACGGGAGTACCAGTAATACCCCCCTGATGGCGGCCCTGCGTGCTCCCATACTTTGTATGAGAGCACGGCCCGAAACTGTGGCCCGCGGCCATCGGCAGCTGGCCGTGCCCACAATCACAGGCCGTGATTATGGGCGCGGCCGTGTGAATGGGGCCGAAATGTTGATAAAATTCCTATAGAAAGTATTATGACTAAGTAAAGTAGCTGTGATAGAAATAATTCATACAGTTCTGGTAATAAAGTGATTTTGAGTTGGATTTCCCCGGTCAGATGCGGTTTGGTTGCTGTTTGCAGAAGAGTTTTCTTCTGGAGTTCTTGTTCTTGGAGGATATTCTTGAGGACGTTTGGACGTTGTAACAGTCAGTTGTCTACCTCTGGCCATAGAGTAGTGTTTCATCTCTTACAGACGAGTGTGCAGCTTAAAGGGGTTTTTCCATCTTAGACATTTATGGCGGGTCCAGCTCTGATGTATGCCATAAATGTCTAAGATGGGAAGAACTCCTATAAAATGCTCCATTTGTGGCAGGGTAAGGAAGGACACTCTACTTGCCGTCAGATCCACCAAATTAAAGGTAGCGATGAATGGGGTGATAAATGTTGCAGCCAGACGCCCCTTACATCCCGGCTAGTAACAAGATATCATCATTATTTGAGGTGTTCCTGATGTAGAAATCCCTATGTGTAATGACAATGACGTTATCGAGCCCAGTATATTTTGTTTGTCAGTATGTTACACAATCTTTCTGGTTATCAGCTGTGTCCATGAAAGTCTCCCCTGAAATAAGGCTCATTTTTGTAGGGTTTGTGTGGGCAGGGTTTTAATATTTTTGCTGTGAGTGGCGCAGTTTAGTCGACGCGTCTCCTTTTCTTTTCCTCTCTAGTGATTTGGCCAGAAGTCACAAGTCAGTGTCCGGCTATTTTCACTACTAGTGATATCACTTTGTGTCATAACTTGGCGCATGTGAGGTCTCTATTGAATGTGTAATATTTTTCCTGATGATGATATCAGATATTTGGTGTGCTCTCTAGGCCACACTTAGGCCCATGTTATAAATGAGATGTAAATGTTCCACTGAATAGATTGTAGAATGGTTTTCTGTTATACAGATGTGAAGGAGAGCGCTATTTCTTCTAGACATCTGATCTTTGGTGTGATTGGTGAATAATTTAGGGGCTGTGGTCAGAGACAATTCCATGATACTTGTGGCTTCTAGTCAGTGTGGGGTGGTCGGTGCGACGTCTTGGATAGGAAGACTTGAGGTGGGATCTCTAGTTTGGCTCCGCAGAATGTACCCCAGAACGGATTTAATTGCCCCTTAAAAATGATTTGAGCTTTATCAGAAACCAGGTACACTAACATCTCTTTACTGATCCAGTACATCTATAGCATATACCAGGAACGTATTATAGCACCTCTTTCTTTTCTAGATGTCTATAAGTGAAGAGAAGCAAAATATAGAATCCTCCAGTCAGCGGCAAAGGAGGAATCAGAGGACTGGTAATTAATATTATTATTAATTACTGATAATTATCAGGCTGGTTTCTAGCTCTGGATTACTCAGAGGTGTAATTCCCAAGTGACGGCTAAGATTTGAACAGCGAAGCTACTGCAGTCCTAGTACTTGTAGCAGACGCTGAAATAGTAAATTAGAATCACTCGGAAACAACCGCCGATTCCCGGGTGCATACCGTCTTCTACAGCGATGTGACAGCGCATGAGCAGTAGCGCACGCTGAAATACAGGTTTAGAATAAGCACTTGGGAACAGTCGCCGGTTCCCGGGTACATACCGTCCTCTACAGCGATGTGACTGCGCATGAGCAGTAGCACATGCTGAAATACAGGTTTAGAATAAGCACTTGGGAACAGTCGCCGGTTCCCGGGTACATACAGTCTTCTACAGCGATGTGACTGCGCATGAGCAGTAGCGCACGCTGAAATACAGGTTTAGAATAAGCACTTGGGAACAGTCGCCAGTTCCCGGGTACATACAGTCCTCTACAGCGATGTGACAGCGCATGAGCAGTAGCGCACGCTGAAATACAGGTTTAGAATAAGCACTTGGGAACAGTCGCCGGTTCCCGGGTACAAACAGTCCTCTACAGCGATGTGACAGCGCATGAGCAGTAGCGCACGCTGAAATACAGGTTTAGAATAAGCACTTGGGAACAGTCGCCGGTTCCCGGGTACATACTGTCCTCTATACAGCAATGTGACTGCGCATGAGCAGTAGCGCACGCTGAAATACAGGTTTAGAATAAGCACTTGGGAACAGTCGCCGGTTCCCGGGTACATACAGTCTTCTACAGCGATGTGACTGCGCATGAGCAGTAGCGCATGCTGAAATACAGGTTTAGAATAAGCACTTGGGAACAGTCGCCGGTTCCCGGGTACATACCGTCCTCTACAGCGATGTGACTGCACATGAGCAGTAGCACATGCTGAAATACAGGTTTAGAATAAGCACTTGGGAACAGTCGCCAGTTCCCGGGTACACACAGTCCTCTACAGTGATGTGACTGCGCATGAGCAGTAGCACATGCTGAAATACAGGTTTAGAATAAGCACTTGGGAACAGTCGCCGGTTCCTGGGTACATACAGTCTTCTACAGCGATGTGACTGCGCATGAGCAGTAGCGCACACTGAATTACAGGTCTAGAATAAGCACTTGGGAACAGTCGCCGGTTCCCGGGTACATACCGTCCTCTACAGCGATGTGACTGCACATGAGCAGTAGCGCACGCTGAAATACAGGTTTAGAATAAGCACTTGGGAACAGTCGCCGGTTCCAGGGTACATACAGTCTTCTACAGCGATGTGACTGTGCATGAGCAGTAGCGCACACTGAAATACAGGTTTAGAATAAGCACTTGGGAACAGTCGCCAGTTCCCGGGTACATACAGTCTTCTACAGCGATGTGACTGCGCATGAGCAGTAGCACATGCTGAAATACAGGTTTAGAATAAGCACTTGGGAACAGTTGCCGATTCCCGGGTACATACAGTCTTCTACAGCGATGTGACTGCACATGAGCAGTAGCGCACGCTGAAATACAGGTTTAGAATAAGCACTTGGGAACAGTCGCCGGTTCCCGGGTACATACAGTCTTCTACAGCGATGTGACTGCGCATGAGCAGTAGCACATGCTGAAATACAGGTTTAGAATAAGCACTTGGGAACAGTCGCCGGTTCCCGGGTACATACAGTCTTCTACAGCGATGTGACTGCGCATGAGCAGTAGCACATGCTGAAATACAGGTTTAGAATAAGCACTTGGGAACAGTCGCCAGTTCCCGGGTACATACAGTCTTCTACAGTGATGTGACTGCGCATGAGCAGTAGCGCACGCTGAAATACAGGTTTAGAATAAGCACTTGGGAACAGTCGCCGGTTCCCGGGTACATACCGTCCTCTACAGCGATGTGACTGCGCATGACCAGTAGCGCACGCTGAAATACAGGTTTAGAATAAGCACTTGGGAACAGTCGCCGGTTCCTGGGGACATACAGTCTTGCTGAAATGCAAGTTTAGTAGAAGCACTCGGGAACAGTTGCCAGTTCCCGAGTGCAGGCGGGGACTTGGGCAGTGCTACTGTTGCGCATGCGCAGTTGCAGTTACAGGCTGGTAGTCACACCAAGCACTCGGGAATAATTGGATGTTCCGGAGTGCAAACGAAATAAAGCGTGTTCATGAGAACATTGAAAGCGACCACAAAGCCATACTATGGTCGGGAATTGTCTTTTCCCGACCATAGCCAGAGGAATGGGTTATGGTCGGATCCAAGGGCAACCAGTAACACAACAAAACTTCTGCAACAAAGGCGTGGAGTACATAATGGCATGGCTTTATAAGCATTCACACATGGCAGATCTGGGAGCCTTGTTTAGGCCCCCGGTTGCCATGGCACCTATCAGAAACCTGCGATTGCGCTGATGGTGACAGAAGAAGCCCCCGCCATCTGTTTACCCACGTAGATGCCCCACTATTGACCACAGCAACTGAGGGGTAACGTGCCGGGATCTACGCTATTTCCCGCACCATCCAAGTACTGTACATTTACGGTACTTTGTGCTAACTGCATGGCACTGTATATGTATGTCACCCAGTGGTTAAATGACAGAAAGCTGACATCAGTACCGTGAATTTCTAGGTTTATAGGATTTGCGTCTGTAAGTAAATAAACCGTATGCAACCCCAATGGCAGCCTCTATCTGTGGTGCACCGTTGGGTAAACGTTCTTTTGGCACTTGCCCCCTCCCCACCTAGTGCTGCACATGGAATAATACAAGACGTTTTTGGGCATGTGCAGTAGCCTGGGGCTGCTCTGCTTGTATGTACCAAGATGATGAAGCAAGCGGGCATGGGACATTTCACCCATCTGCCCTTAACAACAACCCACCCCCAAATCTGGAATTCTACAGAGCAGAGAGTAAGCCGGAGGGCATGAATAGCAGAAACAGTGAGGAAAATCCTGACCTAGAATGGATCCAATTGTAGCAAACTATCAGCTGCGAGAAATATCAGGCATGTTCCTGGATATAAACAAGAATATTCCCATTCACTGACCCCAAACAGATATCTTAAAAATGCTGAGGAATTAGTAAGTTGCCGAACTTTTCATTATACGAAATTTAAGCATCTAGTTACATGAAACCGGAAAATCCCTATTATATTGCCATTTTATAGAGATCAGTGGTAAAATAGTGGCCACTCGGGGGCACAAATATGGATAACCAGGCCTGTACCTCTAGTTGTGCCTGTGACAATGCATCACCCCCAACTTATTCTTAAGGACCATGAAGTGTTTGAGCTTCTACATGGACCTAACAAGCGATCTGCTGGAGTCCCTTATATACACATATTCAGGGCGGAGGTGCCTTGCTGGGGGCTCCACTACATAAATATCCTGCAGACTGTCCGGAAACAAAATGTACTTCTCAGTCGTGTGTATATATGTATGGAGCATGTCCTCACTGTATATACTGTACTCCCTCCTTACTGTCCTCATATATACTGTATATAATGTACTGTTCAGTTATATGTATATATGGGACGTGTCCTCACTATATATACTGTACTCCCTCTTTACTGTCCTCATATATACTGTATATAATGTACTGTTCAGTTATATGTATATATGTATGGAGCATGTCCTCACTGTATATACTGTACTCCCTCCTTACTGTACTCATATATATTGTATATAATGTACTGTTCAGTTATATGTATATATAGGATGTGTCCTCACTGTATATACTGTACTCCCTCTTTACTGTCCTCATATATACTGTATATAATGTACTGTTCAGTTATATGTATATATGGGACGTGTCCTCACTGTATATACTGTACTCCCTCTTTACTATCCTCATATATACTGTATATAATGTACTGTTCACTTATATGTATATATGGGACGTGTCCTCACTGTATATACTGTACTCCCTCTTTACTGTCCTCATATATACTGTATATAATGTACTGTTCACTTATATGTATATATGGGACGTGTCCTCACTGTATATACTGTACTCCCTCTTTACTGTCCTCATATATACTGTATATAATGTACTGTTCACTTATATGTATATATGGGACGTGTCCTCACTGTATATACTGTACTCCCTCTTTACTGTCCTCATATATACTGTATATAAAGTACTGTTCAGTTATATGTATATATGGGACAGGGTCCGCTCTCTAATCAGGATTTTTAAGGTGCTATGGATAAAACATTATCCCCTACTATACCTTTTCCTGTAATATTATAATAAATATTGGATTTCTCTCTTTCTAAACAGACTCCGCTCCCACTGGACAACATGCAGGGCTCCCATGTTACGTCATCGCCATAGAAACTGTTCGGTTTCCAACCATCGTAGAACGGACAACTAACCGGCAACTGAAAGCTCCTCCCAATGTATTAATGTCACTTCTGTATGGACAGGTAAGATTTGTCTATCCCCTTCAATGGGTTTTCCCATGAAGGACATTTATGACATCTCCACAGGATATGTCATAAATGTCAGATAGATGGGAGTCCCACCTCTGTGACCGGCGCCTATCTCCAGAGCGAGGCTCCCTAAACAGTGGCGGATTAAGTAGGCCATAGGCCCTGGGCTGTTACCCAAACATGGGGCCCCCCTACTCCTCCGCCGCCCTGCCACTACCTTTTTGTGCAAGCATTAACAGATGGATGTTATGATTCCCCTTGTCAAAGGGCTGCGTCCCTACATACTGACAGTATCACACTGTGCAGGGACACATCCTCCTGACAAGGGGAATGGTAACACGCAATTGTCTATCAGTCCTGGACTGCACAAAGATATTTTGTGAAAGACAAGGATTTCCTATAAAAAACATGTCAGGAGAGGAGACAGATTCTCTATAAATCTAGTGACTCACAGAAGGTAAAGTAAAGCACCACACACACAGCCCCCGTCGAAAGCGCCACACACAGCCCCTGTCAATAGCGCCACACACACAGCCCCTGTAGATAGCATCACACACACAGCCCCTGTAGATAGCTTCACACACATCCCCCCTCCCCTTGTATATAGTGCCACACAGCCCCCTCTCCCCTTGTATATAGTGCCACATATCCCCCCTCCCCTTATATGTAGTGCTACACAGCAATCACCCCCCTGTATATTGCCACATATATTGCCTCCAAAACAAAACATTGTACTTACCTTGCCCCGTTCCCGCGACCGACGGTGCGCTGCACTGTCTCCAGGCAGAACGCATGCTCATATCAGCGTGATGCAGTTACGTCATCACGGCAGCCTGCCCAGGGAGTCTTCCCAGCACCTTATAGGCTGCAGTCCTAACTTGGCCTGAAGCCTATATCATTAATTCATATCTGTGTCCTGAGGATGCAGATACAAGTGAATGTGGCTGTCGGTAGCATCGGGGCCCCCTCCAGTTCTAGGCGCCAATGGGCTTGAGGGGGCCTGTGCAGCCCAGCCAATAAATATTATGGGCTTGGCAGCCATGGGCCCCCTGGGAGCCTTGGTTGGCTGCCCGAGGCTTCCTAACGATGATCCGCCGCTGCCCCCAAACCCAGTTATAGCTTTTTGTGCTCATGCTGCTTCCTGGTCACTTCTTGATGACATGGTCGGAAGTTACAGAAACAGCGGTGAGTGCCTCGAATTTCTATCTTCTATACATATATATATATATTGATGTGCTCAGGACTTCACCCTAGGATCCCCCCTTACTAGTAATGAAGGCCGTGCACCTGCATTTGGGATTTCAGATCCTCGCTGTCTTTTTGGATTATTTATCAGTTTGCTTTCTGTGTTTTTACAGATGGTGCCAGAAACCCAACTATGGATTTTAGAACCAGAGAACAGTCATGGCTGGTTAAAGATGACTCCACAGCCACAGGTGTTGGCAGTCAGAGAAATATTAGCGAGCCACAGAACTCCTTCAAAAGCCTTGTAAATAAAAGAATGAAAGTTTGGTGGAACCGAGCATTCCTAGCAAATTATCTCCAACGGAACCTCATACCGAGGGGGTTACGCATACAAGTTTTCCCATCATTTCCAACTGAAGATGTGAATTTTCCATCTAAATGGGAGGAGAACTGCAGTACGTGTTCATTTAAAGTGATGGAGCTTCTTATTGGACTCAATAACACATCATTAGAAAACAGGGATAACGAGCTGGAAAAGATCCAGCAAAAATTAAAAGCAGAGATGTCCAAAGAGGACTTAGAAACATTTAAAACACAATTGGATCAACAATGCCTCGTCTGGAGAAAAGAAATGGAGAGCAGAAAAACAAAGAAATGGATATGTGATAATAATGATTTTCAACAGAAGAAAATATATTGATGGAATGGGAGACAAAATGGTGAATCACTGAGTCTTTCCTCTTCTATGTGATCTTTGTCATCACAGAGCGGTCACCATGATATGACATTATGTAGTAGCGTGAGGTCTACACGTGACTTACCAAGATACAAAAGAAAACGGAACTAAAATCAGTCGTCCAACAGTAGGAGAAAAATGAATAAGGCCTCATTCACACGGCAGGGTTTCCCGTCCGGGTGCCGGCCGTTCATAAATCGGCCGGCACCCGGCTGCATTAGGAATGATAGACCCCTAATGGGGCTATTCACACGACCGATTTTTTGACGGCCGGAAAATCCGGCCGTCAAAAAATAGGACATGCTCTATCTTTGCCCGGGCACCCGGCCGCCCGGCTCCCATAGAAGTCTATGGGGCCGGGTATTACACGGCCATCACCGGAATGTGTTCCGAGTGATGGCCGGGTTTCCCGTGGCTTGCGCTCTATCTCCTCCTCCTCACAGCGCAGAGTGCATGTGAGGAGGAGGAGTTGATGCCATTCTGACGAATGGCATCGCTGCACACTGTGTTGCAGGGCCGGGGTGTGCAGCAGGTGGAGGGAGCGCTGCGCTGGCTCCCTTCCCCTGCTTGTTAAAAGCACCCTGGCTCGGCGACACCTTAGATGGCGCCGCTAGTAGCAGCAGCTGCTGCGGCTGCTACTACTGCAGCGACGCCACTATAGCAGAGCAGGGAGGTATCTCCCCGCTCTGCTATGTGCTAGCCGCACTTTAGCTCCTTGAAGGAGCGGAATCCCCGTGTGTTCGGGGATTCCGCTCCTGGACAGAGCGCTTGATGTCTCTGTCCATATCTGGGCAGTGACATCAGGGGAAACTCCTGAAGCGGAATCCCCTTCAGGAGCTGCCGCTGATGTCACTGTCCGGATCTGCCCGGCCCGGCACGGATGCATAACTTTATGCAAACCGGCCGGGCAGAATGGCCGATTTTACCGGCCGGCACTCGGGCTCGGACCCGACCCGGTCGTGTGAATCCCGCCTAAGGGATTGGAACAAAATCCAAGACATCACAAGAAGGTCATTAACATTTCTATGCATCAATTATCTATAGGTGACATCACACTGTTGGACAAAGTCTTGACCTTTTCTCCCGCCTCCTGTTTTGATCTTTTCTCAGCAGTAAAAGATCTGCAATTTTTTGCACAATCTTTGATCTTTAAGAAATGGTATTTTAAAGAGGAAGGCGATTTATTTGTGACAGTTGAGGAACGAGAAACATTGCAAATATTTGAGAAACTCTTTCACCAAGAAGAGGGAATATCAGAAGGTAAGATTCATATCTGTATTAGAACCAAATCTAAAAAATCCCCCCGTTGTCTATTTGCCCCGCAGTAGATCTTTTTGTCAAATTAGTCCCTGAAGATTAGCAAAACATTCCAAGGAAAATTAAGAATGACAATCTGTCGAGTTCAGAGTGAGAGAGAGAGAGAGAGAGAGAGAGGGAGAGCTTGGAGAGGATTAAATCATGGCATGATGTGGTAGTAAAACCTGCCGATAAAGGCAGAAATATGGTATTTTGGCCACACCAGATGTATATTTATGAAGCAAATCGCCAATTGAAAAAACTCCACTTTTTAAATAATGATATCACGGAGGCGGAGGTTGCTTTAGCAATCTCTAAGCTACACAATAATAAAACGCCGGGTCCTGACGGCCTATCGGCTGAATACTACAAACTTTTGCCAGATATTGTATCGACATTGACGAGGACCTTACAAGCCATATTTAGTGGGGAGATTGACCTGCCTAACTTTCATGCGTCCAGGACCATATTGCTTCCCAAACCTGACAGGGATCCAACCCTCCTTTCCTCATATCGTCCGATTTCCCTTTTAAGCCAAGACTATAAGCTCCTAACAAAGATTTTGGCCGACCGCCTCCAAACCATGTTTGGACTGATCATTGCCCCAACCCAACTGGGTTTCTTAAGGAATAGACATTCCACTAAAGGTATCCGTCAGGTTGTAGCAGCCACGGTGTCTGCACTAGACCCCTCCTCCCCAGTGACCATGCTGCTGGGACTTGACACGGAAAAGGCGTTTGACTCTTTATCATGGCCATTTCTCACAGCGGTGTTGCAGTCCCGGGCCTTCGGGGACCGCTTTCTAACATTCCTTTCACGCTCACAGGCCTGCTCTACCACATCCCTTACCATCAATGGGCTAAACTCACCTTCTATCTCAATTTTCAGGGGTACGTGTCAGGGATGCCCTCTCTCACCGTTACTGTTTCATTTATCCCTAGATCCACTTCTCCGTCATCTCCAGTCCCTAGCATGTTTTTAAGGCATACAAATTGGAGATTCTCAAATTAAACTATCGGCATTTGCAGATTATATTTTGTTCTTCATTTCTAACCCTGCCTCTACTTTACAACCAATCCTCCAGGATATCCCAATTTATGGTGCCCTGTCAGGTTTCAAGATCAATCTACAAAAATCAGAAGCCCTAATTCTTAAGGGTCCCTCCAGGCCACTCTGGTCTTTGAAGAATGCATTTAAATGGAACTCTGATTACATTCCCTATTTGGGGGTACGCATCACGAGACAACGATCAAATTTATATCAACGAAACATTAATCCCATTATTGCATATTTGGAATCCCAACTCATGGCTTGGAGGAACTTTACTCTATCATTTTTAGGTAGGGCTAATCTATTAAAAATGGTTGTCTTCCCTAAATTGTTATACTTACTACAATCCTTGCCTATATACTTGAGACCAGTTGACGTTAGGCGGCTGAATACTCTCTTTTGAGGCTACATTTGGAACCAAAAGAGACTAAGAGTGAGCCTATGCATATTGCAGCAACATCATGAAAATGGAGGGATTAATTTTCCACAGATTCACTTATACAATATGGCAGCTCAACTACGAGTGATTGGAGATTGGATAACTGGTAGCTCCTGCTTTTCTGATTCTACATTGGACCAACAATTTTCAAAACCCATTTCCTTAACATGCCTCTTACACACTCCCTACTCGGCTCTATCACCTGATGAACGGGCTAACCCCCTAGTCATGTCCTCCTGGAAACATGGACCAAGGTCAGGCAACACTTAGGTTTAAACCCTAGATTTTTCCTACTTCTTCCTTGGGTCCATAACTTTGACTTCCAAAATGCCAACCCCCATGTGGTTTTTCGTGGATGGGTTGGGAGGGGGGGGGGTTGACATGTATTAATCAGATAACTAACATGCTCACTCGTCATCCATACTCATTTAATGAACTACGTATACAATATAATTTTTTGGGCCAACACCCATTTTATTACATGCAGGCCTGTAGCTATGCTCACAAGGTCATTAGACACATACAAGACCAAGACTGGGATGACTTCTTCTGTCACTTAACTCCATTTCATCAATGCCGAAAAAGACTAATCACTACCTATTATAACGTTTTAAGACAGCCATTGGACTACACTAAATCGAGATCAGGCATATCTTACTGGGTTGACCACTTAGATCAAACAACTCATGACGATGTCCTATCATCTGTAACTATGGCTGCCAAATACCTCCCATCAGCCATGTCCTGGGAGATGTCTTTTACAATAGCCCATAGGGCTGACGTGTCCGCTTATAGGGGCTTTCTCATGGGTAACTCCTCTGACCATTCGTCTTTAAAGTGTGGAGCACCGCAATTACATTGTCTCTGGTTATGCCCAACTATTGTTGACTTTTGGCGAAAGATACAATATTTTGTGTCGAACACCCTGTCCATACCATGCCCCTCAACCCAAAAGTGGGGTCTCTTTGGGATACTGCCACCTTCCATGCTCTTTATCCCGAAACATCACAAACAGCTGTTATACTATGTCTCTGCGGCTGCTAGGAAGGCCATTCTCCAGGTTTGGATAAATAATACACCCCCCACACATTGTATTTCCTTAGAAAAAATATCTTATATTTTCCAAATGGATTGGGTGGAAACCTCCCATCGAAAAGAGCACAAAACTGAAGCCTTTTTTAAGTTGTGGGAGAACTTTATACCTCTCTTACCACTTCATATAAAACAAAAACTGATTGCATGCTTTGGCTCCACAACTTGGTATCTGGAGCATCAGCTGTCTGGTGTGACACCAATCATGATCTGATTCCTTAAATATCTGTATTGAATCGCGGTAACGATGGGGATACACGTGTCCATCCTCTTCCCCCTCCCCCTCTATACTTCCCTTCCCCCTTCTTTATGGTTTATTTAGTGTGTTTCATCTCCTATGAATATTGACACTTTTTCAATTTGTCTTTGGGCTAAAATCTCTAATTCTGTCCTCGCTCCAACTAGGATCATTTGAAGTAATTTATACAAATTGTAGATTATATAATATGCAAAATAATGATATGTGTTCAGAGATGCTATTGCCATGGGAAATATTGTTGAATTGTTGTTCGCTTGTTTGTTATGTTTGGAAAAATAAAAAATACATCAATTTAAAAAAAAACTAAATAAAAAAAAACTCCACTTGTTGTAGAAGGTTAACATACAATTCTTTATTATCCTTTAGATCAAAGATGATCCACATTCTACAAGATGGTATGGATGCCGGAGTCCTCTCCAAGTCTCTAATGGAGGCACTGATTGTGACTGAGCCAACGATACAGACGCCTTTTCTACTACCCAACATTCATAAGGACCCTCCAGGTAGGCCAATTATATTGTGTACCGGGGGGGTTAACTCAGAAGGTGTGCGGATGGGTCGACCACCATTTAAAACCATTAGTGGAATGTCTACCTTCGTATCTGTGCGACTCCGCAGATTTGTTGTTGAAAATTGAAGAGATTCATTTAGATGACAGACATATTTTGGTAACTTGTGACATTGAGTCACTATATATCGGCATCCAGCATTCGGATGGGTTGCATGCAGTGGCCACCTTTTTGCATATGAGCAATATAGGAAAGACTTTTCAGAGTTGTTGCTCACCCTATCGGACATTGTTCTCAAACACAATTTTTATCACGTTCAATGGGTCCTTCTACCTGCAACTCCAGGGCACGGCAATGGGGGCAGCCTGTGCACCCTCATACGCCAACCTGTTCCTGGGGCTGTGGGAGAGGGACCTATTCCTGCCAGATCATGAGATATCAATGAACCAGCTCCTTTTCTGGGCCCGTTCATTGATGACATCTTCATGATCTGGCAGGGGACTTCGGATGAATTAATGGAATTCATCAGTGTATTTAACTATAATACACGTAACATTAAATTAACATGCAAGTGGAATCACGTTGAGATAGATTTTTTGGACATACTAACTAAAAGGAACCATAATGGTTGTCTCCAGACAGATTTGCATCGTAAAGAGACATCAACAAACTCATTTCTTCACGCCACGTCTTCACATCCCCGCCACACCATCGAAGCTATACCAACTGGACGATTACTGCGTGTTAAGAAAATTTGTTCAACTCATGAAGATTTGAAATTCCGCACGACTGAGTTAAGAAAGAGACTTGCTCAACAGGGCTGCAGCCGCTGCCGCAATGTTAATAAAGCCCATTGACGACCACGTGCACAGCTCCCCCTCGTGCACAGCTATTACAAACTGTAACTAAAAATAAGGAATTTCTCCTAAGGTAAGATTTACGAACACGTATCATTTGGTCAGAAATGAGGGACACCTCAAACACATTTTGGCCGATGCTCCTCAATGATCCAATTCTACAGAAAGTACTGCCAAATTATCTTGCTGTTGCACCATGTAGAGCGCGTTCTTTACGTGACGCAATAGTTCACAGTTACCGAACAGTGGAAAAACCGGGTAAATGTTTTGGAAAGATTGGTCCTAAGTGGGGTTGTAACCCTTGCGGCGACTGTATTAGTTGCCCTAATATTGAACGCTCTCAAGGTTTTGTTGACTCAAGTGGGTTGAAAAATGTTAAGATCACATGGCCAATTACATGTGGCACTACAGGTGTGATCTATCATGCAACTTACCCTTGCCCTAAAATGTATATTGGCATGAGAACCCGAGAATTGCGCTTTCGCGTAAGAGAACATGTTAGAGACATTGAAAATGAAAAAAACAGTAGAGTATATGGATCAGCTGAAGACGATTCCACAACATTTTCACCTACATCATGCGTGTAACTCTAGACTTGTGAGAGTGAAGGGAATAGATCACATCAATACTGATATGCGAGGACGAGATGTAAAAAGAGGCTTTTGCAATCAGAATGCAGGTGGATATGGAGGCTTAAGACAACACAACGAGGGGTGTCAATGAGAACATTGGTGTTGCTGCATTTCTCTGACTGCTACCAAAGCTTTTAGTCGGGTATTTTTGATTTTATGTTCTTATTTTGATTTTATGTTCTTATTTTAATCTACATTTCTTTATTTATGTATACAGATTAGATATATGGTTTACGCTGCCTGTGTTGACTATGTCAACTGTGCAATTTTCGGGTTGTCATGATCTTCATCCTCAACAATGATGCCCTACTGATGATCTTCACAGACAATAGAAAAGCGGGCTCTGTCTGCAGATCACTGCATATTATATTCTGCACCTTTGAGGCTTGTTGTATTAGATATATCGACATGTAACTAAAATCTGCTTTGTGCATGGCACTTGTAGTCCATTTTATTTCTTGATGCATAATACACACGTTGTTTTTTTCTTCTGTTTTCATCGCACACGCCTATTCACACTATTTTATTTTTCGTTTTTTATTTCTTTTATTTTGTCACCATACATTTATTACCTTTTCACTCTTTTACTTACACATGTTCTATATAAACAACACTTTATTGTGTTTAATATCATTTCTTACCTGTCACTTACCTACTATGTTCAGGTTGTGCACTGGATTATTCCTTTTGGCACGTATATATTGGTCTTTTTTCACACATTATAATTGATAATAATGTTCCACACTTGATTACTCCCTACACGTTGACACTCTTCATCACACATCACTTTGTGGCCATATATTTATATGTATTTGTATGATACATGTGCAATATATCTGTATAACTATCTTGTCTCTCTGTATTTTGGGTTTAGACTTGCAGACATGAAGTGTATCGCTATTGGACTGCCCGTACAGGGTTAATATCCTTCTGAATGCTTTTCATGCCTTCAATCACTGGTTGCATTCTGATTGGTTGTGATTGACCGCTGATGTGTTTCCACCCCAGTGTCTCGTTGTTGCCGTTTCTGGAGTCCGGCCATGTACTCGACCACATATTGCCACCAATAGTAAACAGTGAGTGCACTGATCTGATTTATGGGCATATATATATATATATATATATATCACCTGGATATATTTAAGCACCATTGGCTAGCGTTCATTTAAATACTGTGTGTACTATCAGCGCCACCCCCTGATGAAGGCATTTAGCGCTGAAACGTGCGTCTGGGTGGGCACTCCCTGTGTTGGTGCTCCTGAACAACCTTATTATGGGTATGTTCTATCCCTCCATACTTGTTTAATAGTTGATTCATTTTTGCTCTTACTTATGCGCTGACTGCTTTTTTGCACTGTATAGTTGTTTATTCCATACCATTTGGTATTTCTATATGACCTACATTACGCAGGTCTGTGCAGCCATGGGGTCTTATCTAATTATTATTTTCTTTGTGAGTCACACAATGCGCTGTCCTTTTCTTCTGTAGAGTCTTGTGGAGTTTTTTTAATTTAATTGTATTGACATGTAGCTTTTCATTGTTATTCCAATAAAGATTTTTTTCATTTTCTACACTTTTTTTTGGTAGCATCAATTTCTTTGTAGGTTATATATTTGTAGTTTTTTGTTTCAAAATATTTTTCTTGTTTTTTTTTCAGGAGATCTTTATCCCAGTCTTTGAGATTTTAAAGAGTCCTGACAACACGTAGACCCCAGTTAGCAGCTAGAAGATTCCTGCATATACCTAGAAGATGACCACCTTCAACATCTAGAAGACACCAACCAGCACAGAGAAGGAGATCCTGGCTACAAGAAGATTCCTACAAACATCTAGAAGAAGAGACACATTGTAAATACTGGTGTGTCCATCCTAGCAGAAAACCCATGACGTCTGAACAGTGAGGAGAGAACTTATATGTTACTTCTGACTATATGATCCCAGGGTAAAGGAGCAGAAAATGCTGAGAAATATGGAGAGGCTTAGTAATAGTCAGTGCGCAGGATGCTCCATATGTGGTGATAGTCATGAGATGGTCACAGCTAGAGAAATACTCAATTCATTATTCATTTATCAATGATATCATATTAAAACATGTACTGAGACTACTATAGAAAAGAGGCAGGGATATTATCATCATCATCATCATTGGTATTGTTGTTAAGCTGAACATAGAGAAAAAGTATTCACTGGCCGACCCCCAGATCTATTGTAGAAAGAGTCCTGTTGAGACACTATCATGTAATGGAAGTTGGCACTTGAGTTGTACGCTACTAAAGAAGGAGAAAACATTAGGGTATAATGGTTCCACTACGTATGTGATATGACCTTTCTAGATTCGTTTTCCGCCTCAAAAAACCCTATTGAAATCAATGAGAGACGGAAGAATGCTGTGAACGGCCACGACCGTTTTTGACGCGTTTTTAAGCCAAAAAAAAAAATGCTTGCGTTTTTTTTTTCCCTTTGCCTGTTGAAGAAGGAGATAAAAATAACGCTTTAAAATGGGCATAAAGAACCACGTAGGAAAACGCATCAAAAAATGTGTCAAAAAAACGTGTGTGGTAAAAAAAACACTTAAAAAAAGGCGGAGCTGATTTTTCCAGGCAGAATTTTTTGCCTGCAAAAAACTCCACATGAACAGAACCTTAAAAGCAAACAGGCTGGGAGGATAAAACACTGACTGCATATTAAAAAGGCCAATTTCTCCCGGTTGAGGGCTGCACAGCAGGAAATAGACTGGGAGCAACTATTGTCAAATAAATATACAGACACTACATGGGAATGCTTTACATGTACTTTAAGTAATTACACTGTAAAATATAATCTTATAAGTAACAAGTATTAAAAAACCCTAAAATGAAACTAGAAAAAGCTTGCTTCTAATGTTAAAAAGACAATAAATGACAAGATAAGAGGACACACACACACACTTCCATACACACACACACACACACACACACACACACACTTCCATACACACACCTACATACTTCCATACACACACCTACATACTTCCATACACACACACACACACACACTTCCATACACACACACCTACATACTTCCATACACACACACACACACACACCTACATACACACACACACACACACACACACACACACACACACACCTACATACTTCCATACACACACACACACGACATACACACACACAATATACACACACATACATACACACACACATACATACTTCCATATACACACACACACACACCCCCATACACACCCCCATACACACACCCATACACACACACACACACACACCTCCATACACACACACCTACATACTTCCAAACACACACACACACACACCTACATACTTCCATACACACACACACACACACACCTACATACTTCCATACACACACGACACACACACACGACATACACACACACATACATACACACAAACATACATACTTCCATACACACACACATATACACACACACACCCCCATACACACACACACACACACACACACACACACCTACATACTTCCATACACACACACACACACACACACACCTACATACTTCCATACACACACGACACACACACACGACATACACACACACATACATACACACAAACATACATACTTCCATACACACACACACATATACACACACACACCCCCATACACACACACACACACACACACCTACATACTTCCATACACACACACACACACACACCTACATACTTCCATACACACACACACACACACACCTACATACTTCCATACACACACGACACACACACCACATACACACACACACGACATACACACACATACATACACACACACACACATGCACATTACACAAATACATTTACACATTACACACGAGGAAACATTATTCACCTGGTATATCCCTGCCGCTCCTGTGGTCTCGCCACTCATTTTAGCTGTCCTGCAGTGATGAAATTTCAGCTTCACGCACGTGACCGCTGCGTCAATGCTGAGGCCAGTGATTGGTTATAGCAATCATGTGTAGGTACTTATCATGTCATCACTGCATGACAGCAGACACAGGCCTGCTAATCCTCTGAAGCAGAGGTGGATATATTAAGCGAGAGCGCTTTCTGTAAAGAACTTGGTTAGGGGTTTAGGGAGTAAGAGGGTTAGGAGGTTAGCGGGTTAGGGTTGGAGTTAGGGTGTTAGAGGGTTAGGGTAAGGGTTTAGGGCGTTAGGGGTTTAGAGGGTAGATGTTAGGGTTAGAGGGTTAGTGTTAGGGGGTTATAGGGTTAGGTTTAGGGTTACAGCTTTTCCAGAAGCGGAATCCCCAGCCAGAGCATTTTCCGATGCTCTGGCTGAAATTTCCGGCATCTTAAAGTCCCCAACATTGCTGTTTATATATGGACAGTGACATAAAGGTCTTTCTCAAGAGAGGAGTCCTCGACATGACCATTTGCTGCAAAATGCTTTGTTAGGGGGTTAGGCATTAGGGTTAAGGGGTTGGGATTTAGGGGATACGTTTTTTTCAAGAGCGGAATCCCCGGCCAGAGCATTGCCTTGGATTCTCGCATTACAAAGCCCTTGACGCCACACTCCATATATGAATACTGACGTCAAGTTCTTTCTCAAGCCAGGAAGGAGTCCACCGCCAGAGTGCTTGCTGTAAAGCTCTCGGTTAGGGGATAGAGGGTTAGAGTTGGGGTTACGGTGAGGTGGTTTGAGTTAGAGTTGGGGTTATAGTTAGGGGGTTAGGAATAGTGTTAGGGTTAGGGGCTTAGGGTGCTTGGGTTAAGGGGTTTGGGTTCTAGGTTTAGGGGTTAGGATTGGGGGATAGGATTAGGATTTAGAGTTTAGTGGTTAGGGTCAGGAATAGGGTTAGGTTTAGGGTTGGAGTTAGAGTTAGAAGGTTAGGGTAAGAGGGCTAGGTTTAAGGTTAGGAGCAGAATCCCCAGCCATAGTGTTTCCGACGCTCTGGCTGAGGAATCCGGCATCTTATAGCCCCTGCCGTCACTGTCCATTTATGGACATTGACTTCAGGGGCTCATTCTAGGAGTGGAATCCCCGGCAAGAGTTTTGCCGACGCTCTGTCAAGGGATTCTCGCATTACAGAGCACTTAACGTTACTCTCCATATATCAACAGGGATGCCAAAGTCTTTCTCAAAACCGGAATCCCCGGCCAGAGTACTTGCTGTAAAGTTCTTGGTTAGGGGCTACATTTAGGGATAGGGTTTTAGGGGTTAGGGTTAGAGCTTTTCCAGGAGCGAAATCCCCGGCCAGAGCATTGCTGACGCTCTGGTTGGGGATTCCAGCATCTTAAAGCCCCTAATGTTACTGTACATGTATGGACAGGGACGTCAGGGGCTTCCTCTAGGAGCGTAATCCCCAGCCAGAGTGTTGCCTACGTTGAGGTTATGTTTTAAGTTAGTGCGTTAGGAAGTTAGTGTGTTAGGGGTTGTGGATAGGGGGTTGGGATTAGAATCAGGGTTAAGGTAAAAGGGTTAAGGGGTTAGGGTGCTAGGGTTAAGGGGTTAGGTTTTGGGGATTAGGGTTTGTGTTAGGGTTTAGAGGATAGTGTTAGAAATAGGGTTAGGGCAAGGGTTGGGGTAGGATTGGGGTTAGGGGTTGGGGTTAGGTTTTGGGTTAGCGGGTTAGGAAATTAGAATCTTAGGAGTTGGGGTTAGGAACAGGGTTAGAATCGGTGTAGGGTTGGGGTTAGGGGTTAAGGTTCGAAAAGGGTTAGGAATACGGTGAGGGTAGTGGGTTGGGGTTAGGAATAGGTTTGGGGTTAAGGGATAGGGTTTAGAGGTTAGGGGCTATGGTTGCGGGTTAGGGTTAGGAATATGGTTAAGTTTAAATGGGTAGGGTGTTAGGGTTAAGGGGTGGGGGTTAGGGAGTTGGAGTTAGGATGCTAGGGTTAGGGGATAGGGTTAGGGTTTAGGGGTTAGTTGTTAGCGTGAGGAATAGGGTTGGTGTTAGGATTTAGAGGTTAGGGGCTAGGGTTGGGGATTAGGATTATGGTTAGGGTTACAGTGTTAGGGGGTTGGGGTGCAATTTTAAAGGGGTTAGGATAAGGGTTAGGGTTTAGCAGTTAGGGTTGGGGATTAGGGGTAGGAATAGGGTTAGTGGTTAGGGTTAGAAGATCAGGGTTGGGATTTAGGGTAAGAGTTAGGGTAAGAATTATGGGGTTAGGGTGCTAGGGTTAAGTGGTAAGGTTTAGTGGGTTAGGGGATAGGGTTAGTTGTTAGGGTTTAGAGGTTTGTGTGGTTAGGGTTGGGGTGTTAGAGTTTGGGTTAAGGGGTTAGGGGCTATGGTTAGAGTTAAGGGATAGGATTAGGACTTTTCCTGACGCTCTGGTTAGGGATTCTTAAAGCCCCTAATGTTACTGTTTATATATGGACTGCGACATCAGGGGCTCCCTCTTGGAGAGGAATCCCGGGCCAGAGTGTTGACTACGCTCTGGCCGGGGATGCTCGCATTACAAATCCCTTAATGTCACTCTCCATATATGAACAGGGATGTCAAGGTCTTCCTCAAGACAGTCCCAGGAGTCCCTGGACAGAGCCCTTGCTGTAAAGCGATTTGTGATGGTGTTAGGGTTGGGGTTAAGAATAGAGTAAGGGGGTAGGGTTTGGGTTAGGGGGTTAGTAAAAGGGTTGGCGTAAGCAGATAGGGTTTAGAGTTCAGGGTCGGGGTTAGGAATATTTTTAAATGTTAGGGGTTAGAGGTTGGGGTTAGGGTTAGAGTGTTAGGACGTTGGGGTATGGGTTAGGATGTTAGGGCTAAGGGGTTGGGGTTAAGGGATTATGCTTAGGGGATAGGGTTAGGTTTATAGTTAAGATGTAGGGGTAGGGTTAGATGTTAGGGTTTGGGCAAAGGTTTAGGGGGTTAGGAATAGGGTTAGGGTTTAGAGGCTAGTGGTTGGGGGTTAGGATTAGTGGTTTAGGGTTAGAGTTTGGATTAGAATTCAGGATGGAATTCGGGTTAGGAGTTAGGGCTCCTCCAGGAGCGAAATCCCAAGCCAGAGCCATAATGGGTTAGGAATAGGGTTAGGGGGTTAGGATGTTAGCGTTTGGGGTTAGGGTTAGGAATAGGGTTAGAGTGAAAGGATGGGGTTGAATTTAGGGAGTTAGGGGCTAGGGTTTAGAGATTAGGTTTGGGGGGTTTGGAATAGGGTTGGGGTATGGAATGAGGCGAAGGGGTTAGAGTGTTAGGGTTTAGGAATAGGGTAGGGGGTAAGGGCTAGGGGTTATGAAAAGGTTACGGTGAGGGGTTAAGGAGTTAGAGTTAGGGTTTTTAGGTTAGGAGTGGGGGTTAGGAATAGGGTGAGGGTATGTGGTTGGGTAGGGTTTTGGATAGGGGGTTGGGGTAGGGTTATAAATTAGAGTTGGGGGTTAGAGTTAGGAATACGTTTGAGGTAAAAGGGTTAGGGGGTTGAGGGCTAGGGTGCTAGGGTTAGGGTTTGGGTATTAGGGGGTATGGTTTGTGTTAGAGTTTAGAGGTTAGGGTTTAGGAATAGGGTGAGAGTGTTATGGTTGGGCTTAGGTTTAGGGGGTTATGGTTTTAGGGCGAAGGTTAGGGGGTAGGGTTACAGGGTTGCGGTTAGGGTTAGCAGGTTAGGGTTAGAAAGTTAAGGAGTTAACGTTATGTGTTAGGGTTTGTATTAGGGGGGTTAGTATTAGTGGATAGGGTTGGAGTGAAGGTGTTAGGGGTTGGGGTTAGGGGGATAAATTTGGGTTAGTGTTAGGGGAATAGGGTTTGGGTGATTGGCTTAAGGAGTTAGGGGTTGAGGTTAGGCAATAGGGTTGGGGTTAAAGTTAAGAATAGGGTTAGAGGCTTAGGGTAAAAAATAGGGTTAGACTTAGGGGGTTAGGTGGCTAGGGTTAAGGGGTTAGGGGTTTGAGTTATGGGATTAGGGTTAGAGTGTTAGGGTTTTTGGTTTAGGGGGTTGGGGGTTGGGGGTGTTAGGTTTAGGGGGTTAGGAATAGTGTGAGGGTAAGTGGTTAGGTGTAGTTTTGGTTTTAGGAATAGGGTCTGAGTTAGGGAATAGGCTTTAGGGGTTAGGGTTGGAGGTTAGGAATAGGGTTAAGGCTAAAGGGTTAGGGGGTTGGAGTTTGGATTAACGGGTTAGAGTTAGGGGATACGGTTAGGGGGTTTGGAATAGGGTTAGTAAAGTTTAGGGGTTAGGGATGGGGGTTAGGGTTGTAGTTAGGGGTTTAGGATTAGAGTTTGGGTTAGAACTAGGGGTAGGGTTAGTGGGTTAGGGCTTTTCCGAGAGCAAGATTCCCGGCCAGAGCCATAATTGGTTAGGAATAGGGTTAGGGGTTGGGGTTAGTATTATGGGCTTAGGAATAGGGTGAGGGGTTAGGGTTGAGGTAAGTGCTGGGTGAGGGTTAGGATTAGGTTTGCTGTTATCAATAAGGTGAGAGAAAGTCATTAGTGGGTAGGGTTTTGGCTAAGGTTTTGGGATTAGGTATATAATTAGGCGACATGGTAACGGGTAAGGGTTGGGGGTTAGAGTTAGTAATAGAGTTAAAGGGTTAGGGTGCTAGGGTTAAGGGGTTGGATTTAGAGTTTAATTGTTTAGGGGTTTTGGTTAGGATTAGGGGTTAGGGTATAGAGGTTAGTGGATTAGGAGTATTAATAGAGTTAACGGTTAGAGTATTAGGGTTGGGGTGTTGGGGGTTAGGTTTAGTTCTTAGGGTTAGGGGGGGGCTAGGGTTTGGGTTAAAGTTAGGGGATAGGGTTGGGGGTTAGGAATAAAGTTGGAAGGTTAAGGTTAGGTTAGAGGGTTAGGATTTAGGGTGAGTTAGAATTAGGATGATAGGGTTTGGGGGTTAGCATTAGGGGCTAGGGTTAGAGTTAGGGATTTTCCAGAAGCGAAAGCCCTGGCCAGGGCGTTGCTGATGCTTTGGTTGGAGATTCCGGCATCTTAAAGCCCCTAATGTTACTTGTTTTTTATGTGGACAGTAACCTCAGGGGCTCCCTCTAGGAGCGGAATCACTAGCCAGAGTGTTGCCTACCCTCTAGCCGGGTATTCTCGCATTACAAATCCCTTCATGTAACTCTCTATCAATGAACAGTGATGTCAAGGTCTTTCTCAAGACAGGAGTACCTGGCCAGAGCGCATGCTGTAAAGCGCTTGGGTGAGTGGGTTAGGGTTGGGGATAGGGTTGGGTTGTTAGGGTTGGGGTTAGGAGTTTAGGGTTAGAATTATGGATACAGTTAGTGGGTTAGGGAATTAGGGGTTACGGTTAGGGCTTTTCCAGGAGTGAAATCCCTGGCCAGAGCCATAATGGCTTAGGAATAGGGTTAAGGTGTTAGGGGTTGGAGTTAGGATTCGGGGGTTCTAATACGGTTAGGTTGATGGGGTAGGGTTAGGGTAAGTGTGGTTAGGGAGTTAGGGGCTTGGATTTAGAGGTTAGGTTGAGGGTTAGGAATAGGGTTGGGGTTACGAATGGGGTGAGGGGGTTAGAGTATTAGGGGTTAGTAATATGGTAGGGGGTAAGAGCTAGGGGTTATGAATTGGGTTAAGGTAAGGGTGATGGTGTAGGGTTGGGGTAAGTGTTGGGGTTAGGCGGTTAGGGTTAGGGAGTTAGGGTTTTGAGGTTAGAGTTGGGTTTAGGAATAGGGTGAAGGTTAGTGGTTAGGGGGTAGGGTAGTGGATAGGGGGTTAGGGGTAGGGATTAGGAATAGAGTCAGGGGTTAGGGTTTAGAGGTTAGGGGGTAGAGTTAGGAATAGGGTTAAGGTTAAAGGGTTAGGTTTAGGGGGTTGGGTTTAGGGTGCTAGGGTTAAGTTGTGTGGGGATTAGGGGATAGGGTTTGTGTTAGGGTTTAGAGGTTAGTGGTTAGAAATAGTGTTAGGGAGAGAGTGTTAGGGTTGGATTTAGGTGTCAGGGGGTTGGTGTTAGGGGATTAAGAATAGGGTTAGGGGGGTAGGGTTGGGGTTAGGATTTAGATATCAAGGGTTAAGGTTGGGGGTTAGGAATTGGGTTAGGAATAGTTTGAGTGTAGAGGGTGGGGGTTAGGAATGGGGTTGTGGTTAAGGGATAGGGTTTAGAGGATATGGGCTAGTGTTGGGGGTTAGGAATAGGGTTAGGGAGTTAGAGGTTGGGGCTAGGGTTAGAGTGGTAGGGGGTTGGGGTGCTATTTTAAAGGGGTTTGGGTTAGGCGGTTAGGATTAGGGGTTAGTTGTTAGGGTTGGGGTTGAGGGTAGGAATAGGGTTAGGCTGGGGGTTAGGGTTAGTTGTTAAGGGGCCATATATGAGGTTGGAGTTGGGATAGGGATTATAGTAAGGGGATACGGATATGGAATAAGTTTAGAGGTTAATGGGTAGGGTTGGGGTTAGGAGTTTAGGTTTAGAGATTGGTTTAGAATTAGGGATACGGTCAGTGGGTTAGGGAATAAGGGGTTAAGGCTTTTCCAGGAGTTAGGGTGTTAGGGGTTTGGGTTAGGATTAATGAGTTCAAAATAGGATTAGGTTGATGGGGTAATGTTGTGGTAAGTGTTGTGGTTAGGGAGTTACGGGCTATGGTTTAGAAGTTAGGTTGAGGGTTTAGGAATAGTGCTAGGGTTGGAGTTAGGAATGGGGTGAGGGGGTTAGAGTGTTAGGGGTTAGTAATATGTTAACTAGGGGTTATGAATAGGGTTAAGGTGAGGGTGATGGTGTAGGGTTGGGGTAAGGGTTGGAGTTAGGCGGTTAGGTTTAGGGAGTTAGAGTTTTGAGGTTAGGGTTGGGTGTTAGGAATAGGGGTAGGGTTGGGGTTAGGATTTAGATATCGGATTATGGTTGGGGGTTAGGAATTGTGTTAGGCGGTTAGAAATAGTGTGAGTGTAGGGGGTGGGGGTTAGGAATGGGGTTGTGGTTAAGAGATATGGTTTAGAGGATAGGGGCTAGTGCTGGGGGTTAGGAATAGGGTTAGGGAGTTAAAGGTTGGGGCTAGGGATAGAATGGTAGGGGTTTGGGGTTAGGTTGCTATTTTAAAGGGGTTTGGGTTAGGGGGTTAGAAGTTAGTGGTTAGGGTGGGGGTTGAGGTTAGTTGTTAGGGGGCCATATATGTAAGGCTAGGGTTTAGAGGTTAGGTTTGAAATAGTGTTGGAGTTAGGAATGAGGAGAAGGGGTTAGAGTGGTAGGGTTTAGGAATAGGGTAGGCGGTTAGGGCTAGGGGTTATGAATAGGGTTAACGTGAGGGTGAGTAGGGTAGGGTTGGGTAAGGGTTAGGGAGTTAGAGTTAGGGTTTTGAGGTTAGAATTGGGGGTTAGAATTAGGGTGAGGGTAAGTGGTTAGGTGGTAGGGTTTTGGATAGTGGGTTGGGGTCAGGGATAGGGTTTATAGGTTAGTGTTGGGGCTTAGAGTTAGGAATATGTTTAAGGTCAAAGGGTTAGGCGTTGAGGGTAAGGGTGCTAGGGTTAAGGAGTTAGGGTTTGGGGATTAGGGGATAGGGTTTGTGTTAGAGTTTAGAAGTTAGGTGTTAGAAATAGGGTTAGGGTGAGAGTGTTATGGTTGGGCTTAGGGGGCTATGGTTTTAGGGGGAAAGTGTTAGGGGTTGGGGTTAGGGGTATAAATTTGGGTTAGTGTTTGTGGGTTAGGGTTAGTGGTTTAGGGAGTTAGGGGTTAGGGGTTGAGTTTAGGCAATAGGGTTAGGGTTGGGGTTAGGGTTAAGAAAAGGGTTTAGAGGCTTAGGGTAAAAGATAGGGTTAGAATTAAGTGGGTTAGGTGGCTAGGGTTAAGGGGTTAGGGGTTTGAGTTATGGGATTAGGTTTAGAGTTTTAGGGTTTTTGGTTTAGGGGGTTGGGGTGTTAGGTTTAGGGGGTTAGGAATAGTGTGAGGGTAAGTGGTTAGGGGTAGGTTTGGTTTTAGGAATAGGGTTTGTGTTAGGAGATAGGGTTTAGAGGTTGGGGTTAGGGTTCGGGGTTAGGAATAGGGTTAAGGCAAAAGGGATAGGGGGTTGGGGTTGGAGTTTGGATTAACGGGTTAGAGTTAAGGGATACGGTTAGGGGATTAGGAGTAGGACTAGAGTTAGAGTTTTTGGTTTAGGGGGTTAGTTATAGGGTGAAGTTTAGCAAGTAGGGTTGAAGTTAGGGGTAGCAGGTTAGAGTTAGAAAGTTAGGGAGTTAACATTATGGGTTTGGGTTAGGGGTTTAGTATTAGGAGATAGGGTTAGATTTGGAGTTAAGGTGTTAGGGGTTGGGTTTAGGGGGTTATGTTTGTATTAGTGTTAGGGTCTGAGTTAGCGGTTTAGAGAGTTAGGGGTGGAGGTTAGGGGTAGGCGATAGGGTTGTGAGGTTAGGGTTAAGAATAGAGTTAGAGGGTTAGGGTAAGTGTTAGAATTAGGGTTCTGGGGTTAGGGGTTTGGTTATGGGGTTAGGGCTAGGAAATTAGGGTTAGAGTGTTAGGGTTTTTGCTTTAGGTGGTTGGGGTGTTAGGTTTAGGGGGTTAGGAATAGGGCGAGGGTAAGTGGTTAGGGCTAGGATTAGTTTTAGGAATAGGGTTGGTGTTAGGGGAATGGGTTTAGAGGTTAGGGTTGGGGGTTAGGAATAGGGTTAAGGCTAAAGGGTTGGGTTGGGATTAGAGTTAGAGGGTTAGGGGGTTGGAGTTTGGATTAATGGTTTAGAGTTAGGTGATACGGTTAGGGGGTTAGGAAAATGGTTAGGGTTTAGAGGTTAGGGATGGGGGTTAGGGTTGGGTTGTTAGGGTTGTAGTTAGGGATTTATGGTTAGAGTTTGGTTTAGAATTATGGTTAGGGTATAGTGGGTTAAGGCTTTTCGGGGAACAAAATCCCCGGCCAGAGCCGTAATTGGTTAGGAATAGGGTTAGGGTGTTATGGGTTGGGGTTAGTATTATGGGTTTAGGAATAGTGTTAGGGTTTAGGGTTGGGGTTAGGGAGTTAAGGTATTGAGATTAGGGTTTGGGGTTAGGAATAGGTTGAGGGTAAGTGGTTAGGGTTTTGGAAAGGGGGTTGGGGTTAGAAATAGGGTTAGGGGATATGGTTAGGGTTAAGAGGTTAGGGTTGGGGGTTAGAGTTAGGCATAGGGTTAAGGTCAAAGGGTTAGGTTTGGGGTTTAGGGTTAGAGTTTGGGATAGAATTAGGGTTAGAGAGTTGGGGGTTAAGGCTTTTCCAGGAGCAAAATCCCCAGCCAGAGCCATAATGGGTTAGGAATAGGGTTAGGGGGTTGGGGTGTTAGCGTTTGGGGTTAGGAAAAGATTAGGATGAGGGGGGTAGGATTGGGGTTAGAGTTAGGGGCTGGGATTTAGAAGTTAGGTTTGGGGATTTAGAATAGAGTTAGGGTTTTAGTGTTAGGGTTAGGAATTGGGAGAAGGGTTTAGATTGTTAGGGGTTAGAAATAGGGTAGGGGATTATGAATAGGGTTAACGTGAGGGTGAGTGGGTAGTGTTGTGGTAAAGGTCGGGGTTAGGGAGTTAGAGTTAAGGTTTTGAGGTTAGGGTTTGGTGTTAGGAATAGGGTTAGGGTGAGAGTGTTAGGGTTGGACTTAGGTTTAGGGGGTTTTAGTATAGGGTTGGGGTTAGGTTTTTGGCTGCGGGGCTAGGGGATTAGGGTGTTAGAGTTTTAGGGTGAAGGTTAGGGGTAGGGTTGAAGTTAGGGTTAGGGGCTTGCGGTTAGGTTTAGCAGGTTAGGGTTAGAAAGTTAGGGAGTTAACATTATGGGTTTGGGTTGGGGTTTAGTATTAGGGGATAGGGTTAGGTTTGGCATCAAGGTTTTATGGGTTGGGTTTAGGGGGTTATGTTTAGGTTAGTGTTAGGGTTAGTGGCTTAGGGAGTTAGGGGTTGAGGTTAGGGTTAGGCAATAGGGTTGGGGGTTAGGGTTAAGAATAGGGTTAGAGTAGGCATTAAGGTTAGAATGTGAGGGTTAAGGGGTTAGGGGTTTGAGTTATGGGTTTAGGGCTAGGGAATTTGGGTTAGAGTGTTATGGTTTTTGGTTCAGGGGGTTGGGATGTTAGGTTTAGGGGGTTAAGAATAGGGTGAAGGTTAGGGGTAGGGTTGGAGTAAGGTGTTAGCGGGTTAGCAGGTTAGGGTTAGAAATTTAGGGAGTTAACGTTATGGTTTAGGGGGCTAGTATTAGGGGATTGGGTTAGGGGTTGGGGTTAAGTTTAGGTTAGTGTTAGGGGGTTAGGGTTTGGATTAGCGGCTTAGGGTGTTAGGGGTTGAGGTTAGGGTGAGGCAAAAGGGTTAGGGGGTTAGGGTTCGAAGGTTGGTGGCTTAGGGTAAGAGTTATGATTAGAATTACGGGGTTAAGGTGTTAAGCTTAAGGGGTTCCAGTTAGGGTAAAGAGTCTCAGGCCAGAGCGCCTTACATTCATTTTAAAGCCCCTGACGTCACTGTCCTTATATGCACAGTGACATCAGGGGTTTCACCGGGCTCAGCGCTTAAAGTAGCGCTGTGCCCAGGGGCTACGGGAGACGTATCCATCATTACTCACATAAACATAGATATATACACATTGTACACACATACACACATACATATATACACATTCTAAAGATATTTACATAACAAACATACACACTTATACATACATATATACACATATTACACCTACATATATACACATACACGTTGCACATAGATACATACATATATATACATTACACACATAGACACGCATATACACACTATACACATACATATGTATACATATTACATACACATACATGTTGCACATAGATGTATACATATATATATATATATATATATATATATATATATACATATATCTACAATTATACACATACATATATACACATTACACAGACATTGGCACAAGTATATAAACTTTAAACACTTTACATACATACACATACATATATACACATTACACAGATACATATATCAACATTATACACATACATATATCCACATTACAGAAATACATATATCCACATTACACACATACATATATCCACATTACACACATACATATATCCACATTACACACTTACATATATCTACATTACACACTTACACATATATACACATTATACACATACATATATCCACATTACACACATACAGATATCCACATTACACACATGCATATATCCACATTAAACACATACATATATCCACATTACACACTTACACATATATCCACATTACACACTTACACATATATACACATTACACACATACATATATCCACATTACACACATACATATATCCACATTACACACATACATATATCCACATTACACACTTACATATATCCACATTACACACATACATATATCCACATTACACACTTACATATATCCACATTACACATATACATATATCCACATTACACACATACATATATCTACAATTATACACATACATATATACACATTACACAGACATTGGCACAAGTATATAAACTTTAAACACTTTACATACATACACATACATATATACACATTACACAGATACATATATCAACATTATACACATACATATATCCACATTACAGAAATACATATATCCACATTACACACATACATATATCCACATTACACACTTACATATATCCACATTACACACTTACATATATCCACATTACACACTTACACACTTACACATATCCACATTACACACATACATATATCCACATTACACACACATATATTCACATTACACACATACATATATCCACATTACACACATACATATATCCACATTACACACATGCATATATCCACATTACACACATACATATATCCACATTACACACATACATATATCCACATTACACACTTACATATATCCACATTACACACATACATATATCCACATTACACACTTACACATATATCCACATTACACACATACATATATCTACAATTATACACATACATATATACACATTACACAGACATTGGCACAAGTATATAAACTTTAAACACTTTACATACATACACATACATATATACACATTACACAGATACATATATCAACATTATACACATACATATATCCACATTACAGAAATACATATATCCACATTACACACATACATATATCCACATTATACACATACATATATCCACATTACACACATACATATATCCACATTACACACATACATATATCCACATTACACACTTACACATATATCCACATTACACACATACATATATCCACATTACACACATACATATATCCACATTACACACTTACACATATATACACATTACACACTTACACATATATACACATTACACACTTACACATATATACACATTACACACTTACACATATATACACATTACACACATACATATATCCACATTACACACTTACACATATATTCACATTACACACTTACATATATCCACATTACACACTTACACATATATACACATTACACACTTACATATATCCACATTACACACTTACACATATATACACATTACACACATACATATATCCACATTACACACTTACACATATATTCACATTACACACTTACACATATATCCACATTACACACTTACATATATCAACATTACACACATACATATATCCACATTACACACTTAGGGAGTTAACATTATGGGTTTGGGTTGGGGTTTAGTATTAGGGGATAGGGTTAGGTTTGTCATCAAGGTTTTATGGGTTGGGTTTAGGGGGTTATGTTTAGGTTAGTGTTAGGGTTAGTGGCTTAGGGAGTTAGGGGTTGAGGTTAGGGTTAGGCAATAGGGTTGGGGGTTAGGGTTAAGAATAGGGTTAGAGTAAGAGTTAAGGTTAGAATGTGAGGGTTAAGGGGTTAGGGGTTTGAGTTATGGGGTTAGGGCTAGGGAATTTGGGTTAGAGTGTTATTGTTTTTGGTTCAGGGGGTTGGGATGTTAGGTTTAGGGGTGAGGGTGAGGCAAAAGGGTTAGGGGGTTAGGGTTCGAAGGTTGGTGGCTTAGGGTAAGAGTTATGATTAGAATTACGGGGTTAAGGTGTTAAGCTTAAGGGGTTCCAGTTAGGGTAAAGAGTCTCAGGCCAGAGCGCCTTACATTCATTTTAAAGCCCCTGACGTCACTGTCCTTATATGCACATTGACATCAGGGGATTCACCGGGCTCAGCGCTTAAAGTAGCGCTGTGCCCAGGGGCTACGGGAGACATATCCATCATTACTCACATAAACATAGATATATACACATTGTACACACATACACACATACATATATACACATTATAAAGATATTTACATAACAAACATACACACTTATACATACATATATACACATATTACACCTACATATATACACATACACGTTGCACATAGATACATACATATATATACATTACACACATAGACACGCATATACACACTATACACATACATATGTATACATATTACATACACATACATGTTGCACATAGATGCATACATATACATACATATATATATATATATATATATATATATATATATATATATATATATATATATATATATATATACATATATCTACAATTATACACATACATATATACACATTACACAGACATTGGCACAAGTATATAAACTTTAAACACTTTACATACATACACATACATATATACACATTGCACAGATACATATATCAACATTACACACATACATATATCCACATTACACACATACATATATCCACATTATACACATACATATATCCACATTACACACATACATATATCCACATTACACACATACATATATCCACATTACACACTTACACATATATCCACATTATACACATACATATATCCACATTACACACATACATATATACATATATCCACATTACACACATACATATATCCACATTACATACTTACACATATATACACATTACACACTTACATATATCCACATTACACACTTACACATATATCCACATTACACACTTACACATATATCCACATTACACACTTACACATATATACATATTACACACATACATATATCCACATTACACACTTACACATATATACACATTACACACTTACATATATTCACATTACACACATACATATATACACATTACACACATACATATATATCCACATTACACACATACATATATACACATTACACACTTACATATATATCCACATTACACACATACATATATACACATTACACACTTACACACATTTATCCACATTACACACTTACACATATATACACATTACACACATACATATATCCACATTACACACTTACACATATATCCACATTACACACTTACACATATATCCACATTACACACTTACACATATATACAGATTACACACTTACATATATCCACATTACACACTTACACATATATACACATTACACACTTATACATATATACACATTACACACTTACACATATATACACATTACACACATACATATATCCACATTACACACTTACACATATATACACATTACACACTTACACATATATCCACATTACACACTTACACATATATACACATTACACACATACATATATCCACATTACACACTTACACATATATTCACATTACACACTTACACATATATCCACATTACACACTTACATATATCAACATTACACACATACATATATCCACATTACACACTTACACATATATCCACATTACACACTTACACATATATCCACATTACACACATACATATATCCACATTACACACTTACATATATCCACATTACACACATACATATATCCACATTACACACATACCTATATCCACATTACACACTTACACATATATCCACATTACACACTTACACATATATACACATTACACACTTACATATATTCACATTACACACTTACACATATATACACATTACACACTTATATATCCACATTACACACTTACACATATATACACATTACACACATACATATATCCACATTACACACTTACACATATATTCACATTTCACACTTACATATATCCACATTACACACTTACATATATCCACATTACACACATACATATATCCACATTACACACTTACACATATATACACATTACACACTTACACATATATCCACATTACACACTTACACATATATCCACATTATACACTTACATATATCCACATTACACACTTACATATATATCCACATTACACACTTACACATATATCCACATTACACACTTACACATATATACACATTACACACTTACATATATCCACATTACACACTTACACATATATACACATTACACACTTACAGATATATACACATTACACACTTACACATATATACACATTACACACATACATATATCCACATTACACACTTACACATATATACACATTACACACTTACACATATATCCACATTACACACTTACACATATATACACATTACACACATACATATATCCACATTACACACTTACACATATATCGACATTACACACATACATATATCCACATTACACACTTACACATATATCCACATTACACACTTACACATATATACACATTACACACATACATATATCCACATTACACACATACATATATCCACATTACACACATACCTATATCCACATTACACACTTACACATATATCCACATTACACACTTACACATATATACACATTACACACTTACATATATTCACATTACACACTTACACATATATACACATTACACACTTATATATCCACATTACACACATACAGATATATCCACATTATACACATACACATATATACACATTACACACTTACACATATATCCACATTACACACTTACACATATATACACATTACACACATACATATATCCACATTACACACACACATTTATT